>NC_082396.1:17256556-17456556 GCF_031168955.1 Gadus macrocephalus | reverse complement strand
TGTGGATGGGTTGTTGTAGGTGTGTGTGTATGGGTGTGTGCGGTGTGTGTATGTAAATGTGTGTGTGCGTGCGTGTGACAAATGGAGAAAGGCAGAGGTGCTTCACAAAGTAACATTCACAAAGCATGTGACCAGTACTCAACACCAGATCTGAGGAGGCTTCATATCCGGCAATCATGTCGTGTTCAACACCACAAAGCCATGTGTATTTGCAACACACAAGTCAACACTAAATGACAGAATCACACTGTGGTTGTGTATGCACTGCATGTTTATGTTTGCATGCTTTCTCGTTTTCGTCTACGGGCTCTAACCAGATATTAGATGCAATCTATCAGACGTGACCATTAGCGATCCTCCAGCCAATCCCTGAGGGCCGTCCGAGCGCCCGGCATCAGGAGCCACCAAGGTCACGGCACGCTCTCCGCCCCCCACTCAGGTTACTGATCTGAGGCTCCAACACAGAGGCCGGATGCGCCTTCGCACGGTAATTATCCTATCACCTTCCAACCTGCAGCTATATGGAGCACTGGAAACGCAGCATTAATGGGAAATGCGCATGTGGGAGGGGGGGGAGAGATCAATGAACAAATGAGGCTTTAATGAGGCCTGGGCCACTGAACAACACGGCCGGTCGTTTGGATCAGGCGCCGCACTGATAACGTTTGATGGATGCTCTGGCGTCTGACCAGAGCAAGTAATGTTTTTTATTGGATGACGACCATCTGATAAAGTGTGAGATGTCCATGTCTCAGTGGAAGAGATGATGGACCCCGCAATGCTAACCACATTACATATGCCTCAGTGTGCTAGTATGCCTTTGCTTTAATACCTGTTTGTTATTTGTATTTATCTTTGTATCCAGAGATATCCAGCGTCCATCCTTTCATTCTCCCATCCCATCCATCCATTTATCCATCCATCCATCGTCCATCAATCCATCCATTCATCCATCTAACTATCCTTCAACGGCTGTATCAATCCAACTAGCCATTCGTCTTTCATTGTATCATTCCCAAGGTTCATCCATCAATCCATTCAAGCCTTGATCCATAATTTTCCCCATTCCAATCCCTACTTCATACTTAATTCCCTCATGCTGCCTGTATTCCTTATGTTATCAATCTGAGGCCCTTGATCAGTTTTCTCCTTATTAGGCCTTTGTTCCCTGACTAGACCTGTGTTCTCCTCACTAGGCCTATGTTCTCCTAACTAAACCTGGGATTTCCCCTTAGTATTCCTGTTTTTCTGAAACGCAGTCCCAACATCAGTCGCAATAACCTCAGTGTTTTTCACCCTCCTCTGCCGATTTCTCACGCTTTCACTGCTGCAGTCCATCAACTCAGCGCCCGCCCCCACCCCCCCGTTGTGCAACCGTCATCTAAGAGTATTGCCACCGAACGTCTACTTCAATTTAATGGATCATAAGCGTTGCGCGGGCATATTCGGGAGCGTGCGTGGCTCCTGCCTCGGCGGATTTAACGCACGCTGCATAATTGATGGGGAGACACTGGCGAGTTCACAGATGCTTAAATGCGACAGTAGATTTGCCAAAAACATCTTCTGAGTGGTTTATGTTTAGTGACCTATCAGGACCCAACATTCAGCGCAAAAGAAACTTCACGACAGCTGACGGCAGAGACAACCATGTCGAACCCCAGTGTCTGCCATTCAGTATTAAAATATACAAGCATTGCATACCAGTGTCTAAGTACTGCTCCTACTCATAGTTATACTACTACTACTAAAAGCAGCACCGTCATGAGCGACTCGCTGACCCCCTTACTAGATCTCCTATTAAAGGGGGGATATCATGCTTTTTTCAACTCTTCCCTTTGCTTTACTTTATATGACGTAGGTATACATGTTCTACATCAGCTAAGCTAGAAAAGTCTGAGCCAGGGGGAGTATTCTCGGCCACCGAGAACGCCCCTCAATGAGAACGTCCCTCTCGTTTGGGATCAAACTTTATTTCCGTAACAGTACGACATCTGAAGTGCAGTGGGCGGTGTTGAATTGCAGAAGTCGCGCCTCCCAACTAACCCGCAATGTTCACAACTTCTCGTGAGTGTGAATTTGCGACACACGCGCAAAGCATTCGACCAATCGCAATAGAGTGGGCGTGCTATCCAATCACAGCAGACCGCAGACTACTCGGGATGAGGGCCTTAATGCGACGTGATACAAAACAGAACGTTTTTGAAATATGCGAATTGGTTTTGCACAAATGAACAGTGTGAGAACAACAAGTATTTTTAACACAGAGGCAGGTAACCCCATTCTCGTAGTACCCCAAATGCATTTTTGGCAATATTTTTTTTTTAATATTTTGCCATTTGCTGCACATCCATTGCACTGACCGACTTGCCCTTCTCAGACAGAGGGACTATTGTTGAAACATTATTGATTCCTGAGTATGTGGTGTCCGGTGTCACACCAATAGATCACGGCACAGAGGAAATGTAGAACTGATCTCCAAAAGACACACAATCCCGAACAACATGTCGCAGTCACAAGCTCTTCCTCCTCCGCTATCCCTTGTGTCTTTCGTCTAGAGACTCATCAGAAGCTTCAAACGACTTGGCACTTGACTCATCCCAAACCACAAGCAGCCATTAGCCCCCGACCACAGACCGACGCATACGCATGGGCACTTAGTGGGTCGGCCCCGGACAAGGCCTCAGAGGCTCTTCAGCAGAGGTTAAACACCCGGGTTAAACATGAGGTGCGCCACCCCGTCCCGACTCACCTGGATCTTGATAGGCCAGCTGAAGTTGGAGACGTAGACGTAGAAGGTGATGTTGTGGTGGTGTCTGAAGTTGAACTTCTCACAGGAGAAGCTGTCGCGGTGCTCCTTGATGTTGCTCCGGGCCACGATGGGCATCTCCTCGCCGGAAATGGTCCCGGCTGGACCAGGAAGGGGTCAATGGGAGGTCAGGTCAGACAATGCAATAGATCCAAGTAGGCAGGCGCATGCATATTGTCTGCACACAGAGTGCAGACAATAATGCAAGCATGCACGCACGCACACACACAAACAAAACACACACACATAAACACCCATTGCACTACAACTAAATACTGCATAATGTCCATCGCATTACAGTGGCAGAACATGCATACACACACACACACACACACACACACACACACACACACACACACACACACACACACACAGTCACGCACGCACACACATACACAAACACACGCAAATCCTTCGCTATCAATAGAAAGCTGAACTTTAGAGGTATGGCTTTTATAACAGCGCGGAAATGCTATTATCTTAATTAAAATCACAATTGTGCCTCTTGCAATGCCTCAAGAATATATTTTCCTCGATGAATTCAAAAGTTTCTATTTCTAGTTCTAGTTTAAAGTGGAAAAAGAGAAATCAGGAGTACCAAAACAAAACGATCGTTATCATTTACCTTGGGGTCCTGAAAAGGCACGTTTCTTACTACAAAAGATGGCATCGCTATAAACTGTGGTTAAACTCTTGGATGGACTTCTAGTACTTATCAAATACCAAAAATGGAATACATTCAACAGGGCCAATATTAATAATTAGGGAAGATTATTTTCATATGAGATCATATGAGGAGATTTGAATTGCAGTAAATACTAATATTTGTTGGACCACAAGGGTGAATATTGAACCTGATCTTAATCAACATGTTTTTCAATAAAATGGCTGCAAATTATATTTTATAGAATGAACTAGGGCTGTCAACTGATAATTTTTTTTTATCCAATTAATTACATGATATGCTGATTAATTAATCATATTATTAGTCTAAATCGCCAACTTCAATATTTGCTTTGAAAAGCTTCAAAGCTTTTTTCCAATACATTGCCCTACTGTAGCAGACAGGTTAAAGGGACACTATGTAATATTTTGAGTAATTTATTACCTCAAATCAACATATTCATTCATAAATAAGTCCTCATTGGTGTAAAATGATCTCTGCCAAAAATCTCACTTATCCTCCTGAGCGAAGAATAATTAATATTAATATCAATATGGTTACATAGGACGGGTAAGCTTCATGGAGGCTTCCTTTTTCTTCCGGTCTATGAGCTGCCGAGAGGGTCAAAAAGCACTACGTCGTACAGGAATTGCAAACGCGTTTTCACTCTGAGCCAGCGTAACGGTGGAACAGAGCTTAGTATAGCGAGACGAGATTTACCGGCAAATTTGAACATGCACCGCATTTGTTTGAAAGACCATAGTTATGCCACGCCACAGGAGAAGGAATCATCGACGCCAAAAAAAAACGACGATGTGTAAGCATGTATTAGGTGACCTTGGGTGTCTTGAAAGGCGCCTCTAAATGAAATGTATTATTATTATTATTATTATTATGTATAACATGGTTTTCCATGGCAACGAGATGGGCGCTCCTATGTTTGAGCGACTCGTCATTGAAAGGCTACTTTCCTCCTCATCCTCATCGTCATCCGCTTATCAGGGGTCGGGTCGCGGGGGGAGCAGCTCAAGCAGGGGGCCCCAGACTTCCCTTTCCCGGGCCACATTGACCAGCTCTGACGGGGGGATCCCGAGGCGTTCCCAGGCCAGTGTTGAGATATAATCTCTCCACCTAGTCCTGGGTCTTCCCCGAGGTCTCCTCCCCACTGGACGTGCCTGAAACACCTCCCAAGGAAGGCGCCCAGTGGGCATCCTTACCAGATGCCCGAACCACCTCAGCTGACTCCTTTCTAAGTAAAGGAGCTGCGGCTCTAATCCGAGTTCCTCACGGATGGCTGAGCTTCTCACCCTATCCCTAAGGGAGACGCCAGCCACCCTTCTGAGAAAACTCATCTCGGCCGCTTGTACCCGCGATCTCGTCCTTTCGGTCATCACCCAGCCCTCATGACCATAGGTGAGGATAGGAACGAAGATCGACCGGTAGATCGAGAGCTTTGCCTTGCGGCTCAGCTCTCTTTTCGTTACAACGGTGCGGTAAAGCGAACACAATACCGCAGGCTACATACAGCAGGCTACTTTATTACATATTTAATTTACTTTTTCATATTTTTGTCGAGTTTAAATCATGACAATATTCTTATGACTTATGGATACTGTCAAATGCGTTGGAGGAATTCAAAAGCCATTCTTCATCAAGTTATGGAGGTTTATTCTCTGCTGGGGTCACACGTATCCAAATCCACCAAGACGCACTTACGCTAGAGCGGACCTTCTGGAGCTTCAACTCGCTTGCCAGACAGTTGATTTATCACCCGAACAACTGGATTTCATACCAACAACTCTGATAAAGAAGACAATACGGAGGAAAAGAAGATCGAGAGGAGGAATTAGGAACAGGATAGGAGACGAGGAAGTAAACTCTTTGCCAGGGCAACTAACTGGCGGCGCGTACAGTCGCAGCGGCCCCTCTTGAGATCTGTGAGATTGAGATTGAATGTTTGAGTGTGAGACTTCCTACGAACGTAGTTTATGACAGGGAAACAATATTAAACATTAGGACATTGAGAGCGAGTAACATCACTGGCATTCGCTGGCATCTGGACATACTACGCAAACACAGGATACTAACGGACACTGTGACACCGTGCCCGGAACTGCCCGGAGGAGGAAGCAGCAGAGACGGGGTGGACGTAAACAAACTGAACAGCTTCTTTCAGCTCCTACCCTCCAAGAAACGCTATCGCAGCTTAAGATGCTCCACCACCAGGCTGCGGAACAGCTTCCTACCTCAAGCTGTCAGGATGCTCAATGCACCAGCGTCCCAGATCTTCTCACTGGACTTTATTTATTATTTATTTATTATTTATTTATTTATTCATCATTGGGACGTTTGTTTGTTTGTTTGTTTGTTTGAAATGTATGTTGATCTTGATCCGTGAGAAACGCCTTCTCGTTTTGTTGTTCAATCAACAAAATGACAATAAATTTGATTTGATTTGATTTTGATTTGATTCCGTACGTTACAATGTAAATTGTTGGTATTTAGAATACTGTTACATTGTTGAAATCAACGGATTACAATGCGTTGATTAGGATACGAACCTCATCATCACTCGAATGACTCGATGAGGTAGCCTAGTAGGTGTCATGTCACAGCTTCTTGGCACATACTGCCCACCGTAGTTTTTGGACAAGCGAGCACTATTAGTTTGAATGCAATATACAATTGTACCACTAGATGGGAGTAATTTTTACACAGTGTCCCTTTAAATATTGAACAAACAAAAGGTGGCTTTAGAAGTTAATTAAGTATTTCTAGTCGTTACGTTTTCTTTCTCCAAGCCTATCCTTGTGACAACCATCCGAGGCGGACTACAATTTTAAGGGGGGGATGCCTGATACTATTCCTGGGGCTTGGCTGACGCGTGCCCCTCATGTGGCCTCTTTGCTGTGTATGAACTGTGTTTGAACACACGCCACACAGCTCTGATCTCTTCCTGAAGCCTAAGCATAGGAGAACGCCGGGGGAAAACCTACATTGGTTCTTTTTAAATACTCAAGTAGACTGCTGACACATTTTACTCTGCAAAATCGCATCGCATTCGCTTTGTCTGTTTCCTCCAAAGCTTTTAACTACGTTTTTTTTGCTCCACACATCCACCACTGATAATAAACCTAACCCTAACCCACAGAAACAGAGACACAGAGGTGTGTTCTGAGTTGGTTTGGTAGCTCATTGCCAAATGATCATTGAGTCATTCATGGGGACGAATGTTTGAGTACTTTTATATCATCCGATATGGCATTGGTAAAGTAGTTAAAAGGAGTGATGTGTTTCTCAATTTGATCGTCCTGCTTGCATAACGTACAGTGGCCTTCATACATTTCATCTATTTTTTTTTCTTTCTTTTTCATATAATTAATAACACTCAATTAATTATTAATTAATTATTAACCTATTAATTATACAGCCGTGCAACCGATGTATCCTAGCAGATCCAAGAGAAAGAGGTCCCAGCGAAGAGAAAGCCGTCATGTGACCTACCTGTGGAGCTCAAGGACCAGGTAATGTTCAGGTTGAAGTTGTTGGAGGCGTTGATGGACATGTCCAGGTTCTTGTTGGCCTTGACAAATAAAAAAAGAGCCATCTTCCGTCATTTGCAGAACTTGTGTTCCAAGGGATTGTGTTGATTTTGTTCAGCCAGAAACGCAGTGTGTGTGTTTGTGTGTGTGCGTGCACGTGGTTGCCTGCGCATGTGTGTGTGCACCTGGGTTACCTGTTCAGGGGTAGCCATGAAGTTAATGGCGGTGTAGTGGTGGTCGTCGTCCTGAAGCAAGCTGAAGGTAAACTGGTAGTCGATCAGCAGGTTGTCTGAGCAACACAGAAGGAAGACAAGAGAGACAACAGCAAAGAGTTAGAGAGACAGACATACTGAGCACTTTTTTGTACCTTTTCTTGAATATTTCTTCACTCTAAAATGGACGTCACTGTCAGACGCCAGACAGATTCATGAGTACAACAATGTGCAGTGTTGACCTCCAGTCGATATCCAATTATAAGTATGTAGCTACAGTGGTCAAGATTTTGTCTAACATCTCAGTCAATGTCTCAAAAACACAACTAGACGCACTCGTGTGTGTGTGCGTCATCCATACACAAGCACAATGGCCAATCAATATAACATGAGTTGTTGTCCAAATACTAAAGTTCCAACTGAGATTTAATAATATTGTGGCTGCCATCGAGGAAGTGGGAATGGTTTTCTGACAGCGAGACAATGGGCAGCATACACAGGGAGTCACAATTACTCAACATCTCCACAGACTGCAGGAGTCACATGGGGTCACCTTGTCTTCCGCTGTGTCGAACAGGAAGAATTAGTGTGTGTGCTTGTGTGCTTGTGTGCTTGTGTGCGTGCGTGCGTGCGTGCGTGCGTGCGTGCGTGCGTGCGTGCGTGCGTGCGTGCGTGCGTGCGTGCGTGCGTGCGTGCGTGTGTGTGGGTGTGTGTGTGTTCGTGTGTGTGTGTACCGGTATGTATAGTGTATGTGCATGTGTGGCGTGTGTGTTTGTGTGTCTTTGTATAGTGTATGTGTATGTGTATGTGTGGTGTGTGTGTGCGTATGTTTGTGTGTGTATAGTGTGTAGGCATGTGTGTGAAATCTAGTGAAGGAAAGCAAAATGAGGGGCGCATGCAAGCAAAAGGGAGGGTTTGCTGAGGGGAGTTTGTGTCTGGGGGTGCGCGCCAGAGTGACAGAGGAAGTTGGTGGAATGGAAAGGAGTAAATAGGAAGACGAGGACACCACTTGAATAGGGAAGAGAAGGAAGGGGGAACTGGGAAAAGTCTATGCATGATAAGTATATGTGCGTGTGAGTGTGTGTGTGTGGGGGGGGGGGGGGGGGGGGGGGGGGGAGGGAGGGGGGTGGTATGTGTGTGTGCACATGTTTTTTTTATCATATCACTTTCAAAGGAAGGGCTTCTCCTATTCCTTTAATCAGCAGCAGATTTGTTTCATATAGAACACCTCTTATTATGCTAATAAAAACCATTCATCCCTTAATTCCAGGAAATGGCTTTGACTATTTTCAGCTCTATTCTTCAAGGGATTGATACCTTTTGTGCTCAGCTGATATGATTTATATCCGTTGAGATGCGTCAGGCATCGCTGCGTGTCAAATGGGATTTTCTGTATACTTGAAGGTATACATATAACAAGAGAAAAGTTTACTATTCATTATGGGGATTAGGGCTCGGATCGAGTAATGCTCTACCTGTGACCTTTGGCCTTTGGGCCCCTGGGTCTTAGCCTGGTCCTGGTTTCATCAAGGATCCGTGTCCGATTTAAAATAACCAACTCCTAGCAGCAGCTGTGCGGGTGACCTTGGGTAACCTGTGCATTGAGGCATCGGGGTCCTGACCCGGGGAAGTGTCCTCTGTGATGAGTGAATCTGCACCATGGCTTCTAAAGGACAACGTCCCCTTCACCTTTCGAAGGGCTAAACGTCAGGAGGCATTTATCTAACACTTCAAAATAAGGGACAATCCAAGCCCTTTGAGATTGTCATTTTCAAAAATCCAAATCAAATGGGTCTTGACTGGCCATGACGCCATCGGAGCTGGCTGGTTATAGGATGCAAATGTCAGCATTAATGTCAATCAGAGTTAAAAGTCTGGAGTTAAAAGCCAAGATCAGCGTGTGTTTAAGAAGCCAAGGCCATTATCGTCCCGCTGATGAAATGAAAACAGCTGAGCCATTGGTTCGCCGTGCACTCGCTCACAGAGAGACAGAGCTGTCCTCCCACTGAGCTCCTCCACATCGCCTCCTTCTCAACCGGGCCTCTGGCCTCGGGCTTCACCAAGACGAAAGCTAATTATGTTTGACAAACACTTTGTGTTTTGTTCCTCCTTCACGGAAACTAAGCCGCAATAAAAGATAGCATCAGATCAAAGAAGGGATTTCATTTTACATATCGCCACAATCTCTCTCTATTCTCCTTCCCTCCCTCCATTTCTCCAACCATATCCCACAGTTCTTCACACCCTCCATCCCCATGTCTTCCTCCCTTTCCCCCCTAGTCCTTCTCTCCCTTTCTCCAACCATCCATCGCCCATCCCTTCCCTCCCTCTCCATCATGTCTTCCGCATTTTCCCCCTCAATCCTTCCCCCCCACTTACCCCCCACTCCTTCCCTCCCCCTCTATCCCCCACTCTTTCCCTCCCCCTTTGCCCCCACTCCCCCCCCCTCCTCCCTCCCACACCCCTTCCCTCCCCCCCATCCCTCCCCTTCTTCCCTCCCAGGCAGGAAGACGCTGCAGTCGAGTTGTTTATCCCATAAGGGTCTGCAGTTCATCTTCAGAGTGTTTTGGTTTGGAAACTCTGTGAAGGGAAAAACATGAGTGTGTGTGTGTGTGTGTGTGTGTGTGTGTGTGTGTGTGTGTGTGTGTGTGTGTGTGTGTGTGTGTGTGTGTGTGTGTGTGTGTGTGTGTGTGTGTGTGTGTGTGTGTGTGTGTATGTGTGTGTGTGTGTGTCTGTACGCGAGCGTGTGCCCGTGTTTTCATCTGTTTTTGCGGGCTGCATGTGTCTTAGCACTCCTGTTGGGTGCATTGCCAACACACTCTTCATTCCTGTTAAGAAAACGTTGTGAGCCCGCTTTAAAGTTCATCTCACTCAATTATAAAGCCATTGCAACAATTCCTAGTACAAAAAAATAAAAACCCAATTACACACTGCCTGGTGACGCATCTCGCCGGGGAAAATTACAGAAAAAAGCACAAAAGCCGACAACAACCTCAGAGTGCTGAAATTAAAATCGTCAACGCCATTTCTGAAAGTTTACGCTTGGCTGTTCTTACTGCGTTAATATTTTTTTATGTTGATTAGGGCAACAACAAACTACTCCGGGAGAATATGAAGGGAGAAAGCAAAACGACTGTTTTGGAAAAATAATAAAATAAACTATTCTTGCAAATTCCTCCTGGTTTGTGTTGCCACCATGAGACACTGAGACAGCGCAAAGTAGCGTGACAACATCTACCGTGTCGCAGCGCCACTCTCCCCACGCAGGGGGCTTCATTTAATGCTTGTTAACATCTCATTATTTTGCATTTGCAACAGCCTAGTGATGGGGAACAGGGATGGAGATAAGGCTGTTCATGCCGAAATAAACACAGGGAGGCTGGGGTGGAATAGAGCTCTAGCCTGGACACAGGTAGAGGTCAAAGCAACCGACGGCGTACAGCCAGGCCAGTCTGAGACGTTGATTAACTGCACTGTTTACCAAGCGTTCAATGCAGTGGAAGGCCCCCCTAGGTTTGTTTTTAGTTTATTTATGTTTGCGTTTAGTCCCATGGATTTAGGATTCCTCATTGTCACCATCTCCTGCGTTGGAACAATGCACAATGCGGCGCTCTGGATATTAGCTCACAGCCACCCAGGAGCGGATCTTAAAATTCGTAGCATTTGCAAAAAGGATTTTCTTTAAAGGGTATTCTTTGCAAGTCTGATCGTTGCAATTAACTAATGCTGGGTAGGCGTCCTGCCGCAATGCCTGTCAGCAGAAATTGAGGTTTCTGGGCCTGACGCCTGTGCTGTGGACTAATAAGGGGCTGTAGGCCAGGAGCGCCTCAGACTGCTGAGCGGACGTTTTCACACACAGCTGACAGTGTCGCTAAATGGTAGCTATTGTCTCACACTATGCTCTATATAATTCAGATACGATGGACGCAAAAATTGCACCGCGCTCATAAAAAGTACATTTGTTTGAAAGTGTTCAATCAGTAAACGCCATCATGGAATGAGCAAGATGCAGGCCGGCCGTGCCTATCCCTCGCTCTGTGACCCGCGGGGTGGCGTGGCGTGCAGCTCAGCCTTCCTCTGCCGCTTCTCATTGTCCACTAATTATCATTGTGTAGCTGCCACTTAGTATCCAAGCGATCCTCATTAGCGATCGACCGTGCTACTCCTCTCCCCGCATGCCTCTGGGCGGCGACTGGTGAGCAGCTAATTTGACTGGTCTGGTGTTTCCCCCCTTCGACAGAGCGGGTGGGACGCACCGTGGACGCTCTGCACTAATTAGTCCCCGTCCCCTTGTAGCTGACTGCGATGCCATTTGACACTGGTTCGTTAAAAGAAGTAGAGATGCCCCGGCGATGCAGGCTTGTAGATTGTAGCTCTTCGCAGACTTTGCCCAGGGGGCTAAATCATTAAATAACAAGGTTGCAACTGGGCCGGGCGGTATGATAGAGCAGATCATTAACCCAGCCATATCATTGCTTGTTCCATGTCCTCTTGAAAAAGATCAGAGAGTACGGCCAACCCTAAACGGCTAAGTATATTTACTCAAAGCATGGTGGTGAAAACATAGTCCTACGAGTTGCACACAGACAAGCACATGCACGGGCCGATGACATTGGTTCATCCATTTGTAGGTGACTGTACTGTTCAAGTCGTGATCTTGAATGTAAAGTGATGGCCAGTCATGAATCCCACATGAATAAAGGATGAAAACAGAGACCTGGGCTGAAAAATACACAGAAACAAGTTCAAGAGAAGATTCCTGAGAACCAGCAGCCATGTATAACCTTTCATACATGTCAAAACAACTACGTAAGTACACAGAGACATAAATCTATAGTGACATTGAGCTGCTGACCCCGAATGAGCTCAGTATACGTGGGTAATAAGGCCCAGCTTACCAGCAGTTGAACCCGTGTCTAACCTCTTGTCCATGGCCTATTAACCTCTGGTTGGTCTGGGGACCCCAAGTCTCTACAGCAGAACCGGGGCGGCATATACTGCCAGATGTCTGGAGGAAAGCCAGCCTGAAGTCGGACCTGGAGCTCCTGGCTACAGAGAGCCTGAAGGCGATGGTTTCTATGGTAGAGCTCACAGAATTTAATTTGCTGACCCGAATGACGGCATTTGGTTTAGCGTTTAGAGAGTTCCACTCCACAATCAACATCGACACTGGATAAATCCACCCATTTGTTTTCGACGATGTGGTCTACCTGATATGAGAATACTACACCTTCACTCACACTTTTGGTTTGAAATTAAGTTCAACTTCAATGGAATGCAAAGTAATAAATGATTTTTCTGTACGTTTCTCAAATCCAAAAGAATAAATGAGTGAATTTGATGAGTCGATTGTTCCACTATGGAAGGGGCAAAGTCCATATTCTTAAATCTCTCAGACCCTACCTCATGCAGGCTGCACATTGCTGGTGTGCCTCCAAAAGCCTCCATGGGTGCCATTAGTGTTATATTTCTTAGTTTTATAAGAACAAAAACAGTGGTTGGTCATGAATCTGAAAAACAATCGTGAGCACACTGGGAGCATAATGGAACAAAATACATGTGATAGACAATCTAATACCTCCCATTACCAAATGGTAGAGCGAGTGGGACTTTCCAAAACACAGATAACAGGTTACGGTCAATAAGTGCTCTCTGGACTATGAGTGAGCATGCTATCTATCCCCAACCCGGCCCTATCTCTGCAGGGCTGAATGCACCAGACACTGGTAGATGCACGACTTTTAATAATGCCAACGTCTTTATATGCATGTGCGTCAACAGGTCGTGTCGGTGTGTCAATATGTACGCGCATGTCAGCGCAGAGCATAAGGCGGTCACATGGTCTTACTCAAACAGGCCCGGCGTAACATTTAGCCGATGGCTGGGGAGGTAATGTCGGATTAATGGCAGGACACAGTGTAGTCAAACACATCAAATGCACTCACAACACTTGAGATGCAGCCATAGCAATCCCAAGGACCGGGGCGACTCCAATGCTTCGAGAAGCCGTAGGTGTGTGTGTCTCTCTTTTTTTTGTGTATGGCAAATGTACTTATTGAAAGTCGCTTTGGATAAGGCGTCTGCTAAATGCCCTGAATGCCTGTGTGTGGGTGTGTGTGTGTGTGTGTGTGTGTGTGTATGTGTGTGTGTGTGTGTGTGTGTGTGTGTGTGTGTGTGTGTGTGTGTGTGTGTGTGTGTGTGTGTGTGTGTGTGTGTGTGTGTGTGTGTGTCTTCATGTCAGTTGGCATGACATTGGTGCCACCTAGTGCTTCAGAACCAGTTTTTTTCCTGAAATATTAATGACACAAATCATAGAAAAATATGATTTTTCACGCTTAAATTCATTCTTCATTCAATAAAAACAAACCTGCCTTTATCTTTGTCAAACACACGATCACAACGTCAAATTCTGTTCATGTTATTCACATTACTGACATGTTTTCTAATTTAATTTGTCAGCGTCACAAGTAAATCCGTGTAACCACATATCCGACTGATCCATAGCACCCACGAGATGAGCGGATGGCATCAAAGGGACATTTGAAGTGACTGCTGTTCGTCCTGATTGTTAGTCAGTCTCTCGCCCTCTCTCCCTCTCCCTCTCTCTCTCTCATTGAGATCATGACAGGCCGACTCTAACAGGAGAGCTATTGACATTGACAGAACTTCAACTGAGAGCCGCACAAGGGCAGCAGTCAGTTCCTCTGAAAGGGAGAGAAAACGTGTGTGTTTGTGTGGAATCGTACATGCGTGCGTGCCTGCGTGTGTGCGTGTTCATGTTTGTGACCCCAACTAAAGAACATCTGTTTTGAGTAAACAGTTCGACCTTCAATGGACCTTAAGAAGGGAATCGAGCACCTGTTCAGAAAACCTCACCTCTATCAACTCATTCTGTGCTAGCATCTGGGCAAATAAACTGATACTTCTCGTCTCTCACTCCCTCCAGCTCTATCAGAAAGATGTTATTAACAACGGAAATGACAGTGCCATGTCACACGTGCACCATCTTGTTAATTTTGAACTGAATTTGTATAAATCTGGATGCACTGCATATTGTTCCGTACATAAGTGGTGATTGGTTTATAGAAACAACAGTGTGATAGCCTAACATAATTGTGTGCATTGTGCAGTGCAAGGGACTCAGAGAGAAAGGTTCATTAAATCCATGCGAACATAGCTACGATTTTAACGGCTTTTTATTTTTTTCCACGCCGTACCCTTTCTAGAATCACCATTTCAGTCTGCTTCCTATTGCCTCTCTGGTTGTCTGGGTATTTGTTGGGGAGGAAATGGTTTAAGGTGCAGCAATAGTTTGTACAGCCTTACATCGGTGTGTAGTTTGTGAACGCGTCAGAAATGATGGATATGGTCTGCATATGTAAAGAATTGAAGGTCATTCTACTTAAATTCTTAACAGAATCTGAATGAAAGTGAGAGAGTTGCCAATGTTTTTATCTTGTCTGTCTTTTCAGACCCCTTTTCAAATGTCTGGCCTTTTGCCCAAAGCAGTTCCTTTGAAGCCATGCCTTGACAGACAACACCTTCAGCCAATCAGATGAACGCGGTCGCCAACTGAACAAGATAATAGACAGAGGTTTTTCGTAATATGGTCGGAAGAACAGAGAACATGGCCCACGTCTTTTCCTCTGAAAGAAATCCAACAGTGCCAATTTATGCATTTTTAAATGGCTGATTGTAATGTAGTTGTTTATTTACATGTAATAGGACGATTCCTGTGTCAGCCTATATATGTTGAAAGAGGTAAGGCTCAACAGAGCGGACAGCGACCCAGACATTGGAAAAGGAGATGATCTCTCAGGCTCGAAGGATGGATCCAACCAGGCTGTGCACATGTGGGTGCCCTCAACAAGTACATTGGGTTAGGTTTTTATCAGAGAAAGAAATCTATCTATCTTTGTGTGTCGCATATTTACAGAATCCACCAAGAAATATTCCAAAGTGAAAACAAATCATAGCATCCAAGCATTTCAATTTCGTTACCAATTCATATCAAACTGGACATCAGGTGGGACCTGTCACCCGTACCATAGGGAATGACACTCTAATGGCATCGTTAGCTGATGTCGCTTGCAAAAGATAGCTAGAAACTACAGTAGGTTATGAGTGATAGGTTATTTGAAGGCATCCATCTCCTGTGTGTTCCTAGAGCTCTCAGAGATGGAAGGTCCCTTTGACCCCATGAACCAACTAACACAAACTAACACTCCACTGATTCAATAGATGGAAATTGTAGGAAAAATGTGTGTGTATGCGGGGGAGAGAGAGAGAGAGAGAGAGAGAGAGAGAGAGAGAGAGAGAGAGAGAGAGAGAGAGAGAGAGAGAGAGACAGAGAGAGAGAGAGAGAGAGAGAGAGAGAGAGAGAGAGAGAGAGAGAGAGAGAGAGAGAGAGAGAGAGTCCATGTGAGAATCTGAAGGCCACAGCGGTTAGCTTAAGTGTAATGACGGTGAAATACTTACAATAACAGGTTCCACGCAGGGGGTTACCTAGGTAACGGTTTTCTGAGTCACACCTGAAAAAAATTGCAAAGAAGGAGAGAGGGACAGAAAGGTAGAAAGAAAAAAGAAAGTGAGTAACAGGACTAATGTCATTAGTATGCAGCATGATTTCACTTCTACAAGGGCGTGTGTGTGTGTGTGTGTGTGTGTGTGTGTGTGTGTGTGTGTGTGTGTGTGTGTGTGTGTGTGTGTGTGTGTGTGTGTGTGTGTGTGTGTGTGTGTGTGTGTGCGTGTGTGTGTGTCTGAGAAATGATTTCCCTTGGCAGGACATTCTGACCATGGTTTCTTCTACCCAGAGGGAAGCGCACATCTGCACGCACAAACACACATGCGCTTGTGTTTCAGTGTGTGTTTGCGTGTGTATGTGTGAGAGTGTCTGCACACTGTCTGCACAAGCACACACACACACACACACACACACATACACACACACACACTACCCACACACAACCTGACCACCTGACACGACCAGACATCCAGGGATCCTCACAGCAATCAACATCTTCCAAAAGGAAGGGAGAACCAAAAGGATGCATGGAGAATAATGGGAGATAGAGACGGAGAGAGTGACAGAGTGGAAGAAACAGCTGCACGAGAGACTACTAATGAAAGGAAAAGAAAACCACAGCCCCTCCAGACAGTGAGATAGCGAGAGATTAGAAAATAGGGAAACGGGAAACTGCATGTTACCGGCGATGGCGGAGGGTTTGTACACGCTGTTCCTGTGCGGCGGCGGCGTTAAGGTCAGACACGGACACAGCGGCCACTCAGTTCTATACTCCTCTGCAGGCGGCCGCCAAGGACATTAGCAGCTATTTAAATCTCTAAACATGGGCAAAACAAAACTAAAAGCTTTACCCACTGATAATAACAGGCTACACATACTGATCATTTTTCTTTTTCTTTTCGGGTGTTATCCAAAAAAGTGTGTGTTCTTTATTTGATTTTGAACACCGCTACTACTGCTGTGCAATTTTATTGAGACTTTGAAGAAAGCTCAAACCCCCTTTTTTGTTGGATGAGACGTTAAGTACCCCAGACGTCCAGCGCTGTGTCTTAATCAGAGCGGGTCACACTCTGGACGCAGCATCTTCAGACAGGCGTCATTCCATCAATTCAAACCCGTTATTTTCAGACGGCCCAGCGCCATTGACTTTTGAGACCGCTCCACACACTGCCATGCCCCAACCTCAACCCACCACTCATGTGTTTTTTTTCTATTATTCAAATAAAACATGGGTTTTAACTCATTTAGCCATCAGAAATGACTGAAATGAGGTAATGCAGTGTAGTTTGGGTTTTTAAAACACCAACACACACTCAGGACTATGGCTATTTAAGAGGAAAAACACGGGCGACCATTGGGGGTGACGGCTCAATCTGGTGGGCTATTCACACTGCTCTGAACTAAGCCCCCCCCCCCCCCCCCCCCCCCGCCCCCTTAACTGGTGTGCAGAATGTGTGTGTGTGTGTGTGTGTGTGTGTGTGTGTGTGTGTGTGTGTGTGTGTGTGAGTGTGTGTGTGTGTGTGTGTGTGTGTGTGTGTGTGTGTGTGTGTGTGTGTGTGTGTGTGTGTGTGTGTGTGTGTGTGTGTGTGTGTGTGTGTGTGTGTGTGTGTGTGTGTGTGTGTGTGTGTGTGGGGGGGGGGGGGTTTGTGTGTGTGATCAGTGTCGTTATGTATTTGTGTGCTGTTGGAAATGATTTCCAACAGCACACCACACCAGAGGGTGAGATTGGCTCGTGCTGTGCACATACGCAGATATGCAGATCTGTGTTGATCCGTGGTATGGTACGCAGTGCTCACACAGATCAATGGTACTGGACTGTGGGGTCAGGCGTACTCGGATCCCACCCTTCAGCTGCTTAAAAGCTGCTCAAAGAGGCTAATGGGACACACAATCACAACCAGGACGGGCTGAAGCGCTTCATCAATGGAAACAGTAATACACATTGACGACTGTGAACAAATGTACACCAGGACACACACGCACACATGCTCAGCCAACGATGGAAACACAAAGAGGCACACAGAAAGGTGTGCACACACAGTTGACACTAGTCTACTGAAATTAACACAGATGTTTTTTAGATCCTCATAGAAATATTTTGAGCGCAAATACTTACAATTAAATGTATTGGAGATTTATTATGCATCCAAAAAAAGTCAATGTGATGTATGTTTACTAATTCACACAGATCACGGTAGGGTTTGCCATTCAATCTAACATATTCCAACACATCGGACAAAGGATGTTTTTGGAAGGGTGGAGGTGGTTGAGAATCATTTAAAATATATGTTAAATTATCTATCGTAGTTTATATGATTAACCATTTAGTGCAAATGTACTTATTGTAAGTTGCTTTGGATAGAGCGTCTTTTAAATGCCAATGCCCTCAATGTAAGTAATTCTGATACAATAATTCAGATACTATCTGCAGTATATGCATATGTTCAAGTATGAAAGACTTGGTAGATTGAGTTAATGAAAATGAAATATGTTAAAAGATGGCTTACTATGAACATAAGTTGGTACTGGCACTACTATCCCTCAGAATAACTATTTTTCTTCCCGTTAAGGATCCAGGCCATTGTATTTATGGACCGTACACAGAAAAGATCCTCATCGGACAAACACAGGTTTGGCTCATAATACTAAATACTGTTCTGCTCCTTATTATCTATTAACCAGGGCAAGGATGTGGAGTCAGATTTGTGTAAATAAAGCCATGCAACATTTCTTGAATATCAAACAAAATAAGAATTTTAGGGAGATTAAAACTCAATGAAGCAAACAAATTGACATTTAAAAAGTAAAAAAACATATCAATTGCAAACTAATTATTGCGTTAATCATGTAATCTTAGTCTTTCACATCTTTTCGTAATATGTTCTTTGGTTGATAGTCCACTCTGCTTTTTTACTCCCCGATCAGACTCTTGCCCGCACTGTGCGCTAGATACGCTGCCAGAACTTAAGTTTCCGCTGCCTGACTTTCTGGTTGCATTTCTGAAACAAACGTTTCACGGGTGGGTTTTTATTCAGGGTGGGTCTTCATTTGCTAATGAGCTTTTGAGTGACATCTCAGTGCCCTGGACGTTGTTCAGTGCAGCAAGCGTGAGCTTTGGTTTTAGTGGACACGGACACCCCTAACACTAGGCATTAACTAACCACTGACTAAATGTATGACAAGATTAATAAAGTGCAAGTATTGTTCCTATGCGCTGTTTATGGTGTCCGTGTCCGCAGAAACCGACACGCATGCTGGCTGCAATGAACAAAGTCAGTGCAGAAGACAGTGAGGGCAGAGGTCTGATCAGTGAGGAAGAGGAAGAAGGAACTGTACACAGCAATATGTATGATCAAACATGTTGAGGACCAGGGTCACATGATTAAACAAATTATTTTTTTGAAAATTATAATTTTTTTCTTATTTTCATTTGCTTCAATGGGTTTTATTCTCTCTCAAAGTCCTATTTTTGTTTGATATTGAGGACGTTTTGTTTGATTATATAGACACAAATCTGTTTCTGTTTCCAATAAGTTCCAGGGTATTACAATGAACCATAGACATATACACATAGATGCTGCATGCACCTCCTCCACCTGACGCTGCCTTCTTAAAAGAGGCCAAGCCTAAAAAAAAGTCAGCGGGGGGGCTGCGGTTCTTCGGGTAAGTTGATATGTAAATATTATAGTGCTTTTAATCAAGAACAAACGCAGCTCCAATGTTTACTGCAATTCGTTAAGAGGCCACTCATTACCTCTCTGGTATGGTGGCTTCGTTGACTTACGATCGAGAGGCCAATGAGGCGTTTATGTATAGTTATAACTTATACGTCTATACTATACTAAACTAGTGAAGATATGAGCTCAGAACCAAATGCAGTGATTAGCTGAAAGTTGAAAGTAGGTATTTGGGTCACCCTAATAGATGGTAAATGTTGTTTGTGTGGGATGAAAACTTCCAGTATTTATTTATATCTTTTGAACTCTTGGCCTAATAAAACATGCATTGCAAGCTCTATGTTGATAAGGAATTAAAAGAAAATAGTAAGTTACTTAAAGAAGTTCACTTATATAATAAATAAATCAAACGTAAAGATATTTTGCATTATTAAACAGTAATAATTGTTCATCATGCAATGGTCAAGCGTGGCATTTATGGCAAGATCAAAACAGGGTAAGGGGGGCTGGGAAATCATTCCTAAAGGTGCGGCCACACCAGACGCGTATCTCGCGTACTTTTTACGCGAGATACGCACGTATAATGTTGCTTGACCATTTTGTGTCAAAAATGGTCGCATACGCGCAATACGCGCAATACGCGCTATACCTGTCCCTGAGTGACTTCCACCTCCTGCGACATACGTCCACTGACAAGAACATATATACATATTAAGTTGTGTAACCTGACAAGCGGGACAGTCTGTTGTAGTAGTATCACTTAATATTACTGCTAACTGGTGCTACCGCTAACCGGCGCTAACTTTTTTCATAGTAGAACACAACCGATAGCTGAAGCCAAGCAAAATACACACACACACACACACACCAGGAACGCCAATATCCTCTGCCACGTCGACCCACGCCCTCTCTGTTTTGTTCCTGTCCCTGTACGACACCATCGTGGTGTCGTACAGGACAGGACGGCCGCACACGGCGACGATGATATTTTGATCCACCTCCATTTCTGTTCGTGTAGTGTCTGTAGTGTTGATCAGCAGAGAAATAGTCCGCCAAGACGTTGAGGTTGCTTAGTAACCAGAGACTCTGTCCATGCAAGTGAACGGAGCGTTCCCTCTTCGTCATAACTATCAAACCAAACATCCTTCACATTCACCGAGCGAACATTATGAAAGTAAAATGCACATTTCTCGCTAGAAATGTTTCCATAAAAGCATTTAATGGCGTAACTATGTTACTATTTCCACACAGAATAAAGAAAGATGTCGGCCGTATGCTTCTGTCCAAGCTCACTACTCTCTGCCAGTGACGTCGGGTCAAGCTCAACGCTGATTGGGCAACATGGCTAATCGTCATGCGTATGAGCGTAAAAAGTTAAATTTTTTGAACTGAAATGTACGCGATATACGCGATATACGCGCGTAAATATACGCACCTCATACGCGCAATACGCGCGTACAATGTTGCTTATACGCGCGTAAACCAATGGTTCCCTATGGAAAAAATTGCGATTTCATACGCGAAGTACGCGAAATACGCGTCTGGTGTGGCCGCACCTTAACAGCACACAAATACATTGCGACTCTGATCACACACACACACACACACACACTTTCTGCACTCCAGTTAAGGAAGCGAATTAGCATTAAATTAGAAGGGCTCTTTGGCAAAGCGCAGACCAATTAAAGCTAAATCAACACAATCAGAGGGAGGCAGACGGAGCAACATGAGACCGTAAACAAGCGGGACCCCACTTAAGTGCTGCTCAGAGAGCAGCAGAGGACAACACTCAAAAGTAAGCATGTGTATCTACACAAACACACACACACACTCACACAAACGCACATACCACCGAGCGCCCACTATACACAAACACACAAACATATACAGACAGGTAAATGCCAAAACACACAAAGTGCGCACATGGGACCTGTCGAGTAGTAGACATAAAGATTCATTCATTCACGTTATGTCACACGTAGTCATGATGAGGTTGTGTCAATGATGTCGAACAACAGCGAAGGGAGCACGTTGTGCATCAATTACTGATGTGGACTACCTAAGAGCTACTTACTCTCTACAAGCTCCTAGCTCAATGAAAGGTAAACCAGACTTGTGGTTATGTAGAAGCCAATCTAAACAGTTCAACTAAGCGGGATGTTGAAGTTCAATTAAACGTGTTGATGTCACTGCAGAATTTTGTCTTATGAAATCGCACATTTAGGGAATGGATAAGACTAGCAACATCGGACGATAAGGAAACCAAGCAGCCTTGGCAAGGAAAGACACATGGCTAGCTTTATGCTGTAATGTTCCCAACAACCTGTTGGCTATGGCGCGATAACGGACCACAATGAGACCTGACGTGTTAACATGCAACACATATTTTTTTGATAATCAATAATAATGTTATATCATAAACCCTAATTAACCCCCTGGTTCCTTTAGGGTTCTGTGTTAAGGAGAATACTCTTAAAACTCTAAATGGAGAATTCTTATTATTCTTAAATATATATCGTGATAATTATCAATATCAATATATAAAACATATTGTCATATTGAGTTTGGCCAAATGGTCCAGCCCTACATCAGAGTCATCCATAAGGGTTTATTATATATAAGGGCTATATAAGGGTTTTTATAAGGGTGAGCGACCAATTGACGGTGAAAGAAAATCATTGGGTGGTTATGTTGTGCTTAATACAAGAAAGCCACACATAAATACAGAGTGGAAAGTTTGGATATGCGCACGCGCACACACACACACATACACACACACGCACGCACACACGCACAAACACACACACACTCACAGCAATAAACTGTGTGAATTACCATCCACCCTGAGGGGGATGCTGGTCCACAATAAAACTAAAAAACAAAGTACTTCTTGGCTGACCATTTTGGAAGCCTTCGGGAAAACACAAACTGGTATGACTTTGGAGCACAGAAGATTGCTGATGAACAGCAACTGAAAATCAGCATGATGTAATTGCTACCGCTCTGTAGGTTTTAATTACAATAGCCAAATGTGTTTAGTTGCTCCTCTGAATAATGTTTCAGTGCGCTCACAAATGAAAAACACAACTCAAAGATATCAACACACAGTTAGCTGCAGTCCAACCGGGCACTGCAGTTTGACTCTATTAGGACCTAGTGAGAAAACACATTGGAATCACAGCACACACATTAACCAAGGTTTGCTTGTTGTGAGAGATTTAACACAGACAGACACACACACACACACACACACACACACACACACACACACACACACAAAACACGCACACACAGCCACACACACACACACACACACACACACACACACAAACACACACACACAGCCACACACACAGCCACACACACACACACACACACACACAAAACACACACACACACACACACACACACACACACACCCATGCACACACACACACACGCACACACACACAGTGGCGGACTCAATAAAAGGGCACATACTTGCTCTAGAGGGCACATCGTCATAATTTATTGTATGAAGGGGCACCAGTGGGCACCCATTCATTTTTTTCACATGTAAAGGGCAGCCAATAAGGCACTTTCTCTCGTATTCACCACTCTAGAAGGCACCTTTTCAACCATGGAGGCACTGTAAGGGCATTAAGAGGGCACTCATTAGCTGCGTTTCCATCCCCCCGATTTTACGCGAATTTTGAAGTATCTAATCAGTAAACGGTGATGGAAACACCAAAATTTGCATAAAAATCCTCTAATTTGCAAAAAAGTTTATCCACTCGCTTGAGGTGGTTTTTGAGAAATGCGAAAAAGAGTAAATGCGCAAAATAGGAGATGGAAACAAACTTTTCGAAAAAGCTGTGATGTAGCGAACATTGAACACACAGGACTGACAACCTCCTTCCGATTTCTGCATAACGACCGGCCATAGCAACCCTGCCGACATCAACTTGTAGCGTCAATATATATATATTTTTAAGCGTTTGTACGTAGACATCCTATATCATATATATATATATATATATATATATATATATATATATATATATATATATATATATATATATATATATATATATATATATATATGATATAGGATGTCTATGTTGCATATCCTTTAATTATACCGTGTCCATTATTATATGCTATAGACCCTGGAGTATCTGTGGGATAAAAGCTGCGACAGATTTCGAATTAAAAATATGTACAATGTATCCTTTAAATATGTCCATGGAACAGATGGCCAATGTGAATAATAGATACGTGTGGACCGCTGAAGAGGTAAAAATTGTCATTGCTGTCATCGAAGAAAAATCTTACAGCTATTTTAGATGGAAAACAATGCAATTCCACTGTATATCAGGACCTAAGAGAGGCTGTTATCCCCCCCTGACTCCGCCACCGCACACACACACACACACACACACACACACACACACACACACACACACACACACACACACACACACACACACACACCAACTCAATCAGCACAGATTCAGAAATCATATTGAATCACACAGACACAAACAGACAAACAGAGAACAAAAATAATACTTTAACTTATTGAAGAGGTTGGAAAAGAATGAAGTAGCTGTTAGGTAGTAGCTGTATATTCAAAATGTTCAAGGGCATGTTAACATGTATATATATATACAGTATACATATAAATATATATTTATATCCATATATATATATAAATAAAGATATATAAGAATACTTACAGTTGGCATTGCTCTCCCTTGATGCCTTTTGTGGTGCAGAAGCACTTCCCTGTGTTGACGTGGCACATGTTGGCATGGTTGTGACACTTACATGCTGGAGGGGGAGGGAGAGAGAGAGAGAGAGAGAGAGAGAGAGAGAGAGAGAGAGAGAGAGAGAGAGAGAGAGAGAGAGAGAGAGAGAGAGAGAGAGAGAGAGAGAGAGAGAGAGAGAGAGAGAGAGCTTGATCAAAATCTTTCATCAGAAGTATGATATATTATGGACAGGTAGATCATGTTGTCACTGGAGCACTTTGGACACCTGGGCTGACAAACCACTGAAACTGCATATGGGCCGGGGTTGAGAAGGCCAGGGCAGAGAGTAAGAAAACATGGGGGGGGGGGGGGGAAGTCAAAGACATGAAGAGGAGTTCCGGATTTAAACAAAGTGGAAAAAGGGAGAGAAAGAGAAAGCAAGCAAGACAGAGGGAGAGAAAGAGAGCGAGAGAGAGAGATTGACAAACAGGACGATAGTACAGCAGGCGGCGAGGACAACAAAAGTTACACGGTTAAAAAAACAAACCTTCAAAACCTCACAAAACAAAATCCCCCCTGAGGGTCTGCAGGGGGAACAGTGTGGAAAACGTGCAAGTGTGTCAAACACAACGCCACGAACACTTAGCATCTGATCTGGAGCCAGAGAGTGCCGGGGGCCACGGGGCTCAAAACGCAGCCACTGTGATGTATGGGGGATAAACAGCTGAGCAATCACAACACAAAACTAGATAAATAAAGCCTGCACACCAGGCTCTGGCTTTCACAATCATCTGTATTAATCCCTGCCGTTCCACAGCGAACGCTCAGGGAAAGGGAGGGGGGGGGGGGGGGGGGGGGAAGTTGATTAGGGGTACTTGTAGAGCTTTATTTCTTCATGGGGGCGTAATAATAACTCTTGTTATTGGGACTGCATATTCCCACACTTTCAAAGTCATAGTCAGACTACGATCCCAGCTGGATCAGATTCAACAGGAGGGAGTAATGGTGAGTATTGATGGTCCGGCCTGTATGAGTGTGGCTATGGGGTATGGCCATCCTTGTTTAATGGAAGGCAAGAAGGGTCAAGCGACGGCATTAAATGTATTCATTATAATCTATGTCAAATACAGCATTTAAATGTTCAGAATGCCGCATTACGATTTTACCTTTCATTGCATTCATCAAAATGTCCATTTATTGATGTTTCCAAACGTGAATTAACCTTAAATTCCCTCCTCTCTGGTGTTGCCTGGATTCAATCCCCCCTCATCAGGCAGTGTGGTGTTTCAGCGATATAAGGGCCTCACAGTGTTTTGGAACTAGAAAACAATAGAGAAACCTGTTGGCCCAGGCAGGGGCTTGCCCAGCTGAAAATACAATATTGTTTTAACAGACTGTGTCGAGTGTCCAGTGAAGCACACAGGCCAACACAGGTTCACATGCGGTACTCACACCCACGGTACACGAGGGACGTGGGGCCGGACTCAAAGTACACCTGGACCATGCAGAAGGGAGAAAGATTTATTTTTAAAGAATATTCTATTAAAGGCCAAAATAAAGAGGGAAGAATAAATGAGAGAGGGAGAGATGAAGGACACACACACACACACACACACTGCTCTATTCTATTCTCATCCATTCAATGCTATTCCATTCTTGTCCATGCTCTGCCATGCTGCTAATAATTACAATAGATGATGTAGAGAGGGAACATGAATAAAGAGCAGAGTTCGTGAATGAATGGAGCAGGCATTACACAGCACCACGCCTGCTGACAATACAGAAAATAAACTGCAATAGAAGGGGAGAAGGGGGCCTCTTAGCAGGCGAGCTGATTTGAAATAAATCATATTCCCGTGACTTGTGCAAGCCCCCTCAAAAACACGAGTTTCCCGCACCGCTGCCTTCCATGTGAACGCACACACACGATCGCACAGAGCACGTACACACAGGCATAATCACAACATAAAGAAGTGCATACACACAAGACACATACTCACACACTCATGCTCACACAAACACACACAGAAACACACACAAACGAGTGTGTAGGAGGGAAGACAGTCTTTCTGACGATTAGGGTTTGAAATGAAATCCTAAATGAAAGAAGGAATGCAGCACGCAGTAGTAGTTAGCACGGGTTCTCTCCTTACAACTCAGCTTCCCCCATGCTCATCAAGAGAGCGGGGGGCGACAAAAACGGGTCCCTGCTATACTCAAGTATATTTACACGGCTGTTTTAACACTCAAAACTTTCTCCACTCCCCCACCTTCATTACGCTCACACACATTTTAATTTTAAATCGCTCTCCTATGCCTCTCCACACAACCACCACGATAATATCTTCCACAAACCCACATTCTCACTCAATTATTAATCTCTATATTAACAGCTTCAAACCACAGTAATCGTCGTCAGTACTTTCCAGTTCAATGGTCTAACGATTACAGAAAGTATTATTTTAGCTGAGATGAACTACAATTGGGAATCTATTTCAGTGTAGGATCCATGTGGTTCAGCCATACATCCAATGTTGAGTATTGAATTAGATAAAGACACATTAGTAACGTTCCTCATACAATTCGTGGACTGGGAAGTGAAGACATGATATTATTTCGGATACAAAATCGACATGTGAAACAATTAAAAATAGGAGTGGCCAATGGTCAGTAATGCAGAGAGTTACCATCTGTTGATCTGTCGCTGTCTTCGGCCTGGGACGATACCCCAACTGCCTTAATTAAATCTCAGTGTTCATCCAGTACATTTTCAATGGATCTCCTCAAGGAGTGTGTTAGGAAGATGGAGTCCCTTATCGAGGAACAGCTCCTACTTTCTTCAACCTCCTAACCCATCTCCTCCTCTTCACTCTCTCTGCCAAGAGAGAGTGTCCCCATGGCAATGAGACAGCAAGTACATTTTAAACAGCTGTCTTCATAATTCCGTGTGTGTAATAAAGCCTAATTCTTCTTTAATTTTTGGTCAAAACACATTCATTAACTTGTGTTTCTCATATTTATATACATTAAAATAGCACTAAGAGGAACAGCATTGTTGAGGTCCATGTCATCTCATCGTCTGACATTGAAGAAAACGAAACAAAGACAGATTGTCAGCACTGACAACGGGATGATATTCAATCTCTAATAGAGCCGTTTTGTGAAGCCGTTTAAAGTACAAAAATAATACAAAAAATTCAGCTGTGGGGTGCCAGAAACGCCGAGCCTGTGCCCAAAGCGTGTGTTCCTTCCCTGGGTGATGGCGGAGCGTTGGTGGACCCCAGATGCCTCGTTAAAGCACCATGTTTTACCCCTGCTCATCAACCACCTGACGATCAGCAGCACACACACATAGTGATGCTGTGACTCCAAACCTCCCCGTCAAAACGAAACAACTCTTGTTTCATTAATTAAGGCTGATGTGAGGAGGATTTTGCAGAGATATTATTTGAGAGTAATTAGTTTGAAAGGACACTGCCATCAGCCAGATATCAGTTGTTGATGTGCGCTGTCAGAACCTCTGTTTAAATCGGTTTCGACAGCTCCCGGCTAATTTAACACATCTCAACGGTTAAGTAACTCAGGGAGGGAGGGAGCAAAGAGGGAGGGGACACTAATCGGGTTGCTTAGATTCAATATCTTTCTCCTTCTGCTCTCAATATGAAATGGATTATAATGCTACAACAAACGTGATATCTCTGAACAGGACTGAATAAGGCCCCGTCCACGGGGCCTTACGAAACCGCATAGGTCCGGATAGATTTGAAACCACCTCCGAGGGTGGTTTCAGAAATGTGCGGTTTCGGGCACCGGATTCGCCGGCTCCATCTGGACGGTCGGCCCGAACCGCACAAGACTTATGCGGTTTCCCGCATAAATCTGCTTCGTGTGGACGGGGCCTAAGAAGCCAACACCATGTAGAGCAGTCCTTGTACTATGAAAACCCAGGGGACGTAGAGTGCCACAGCACAGGGGTCCTGAATAGATTTAGCGACACATGCCGGCCTGGGAGTGTGAGTGTGTTCAAACGGAGGGTGTGAAGACGGCGCCGGCACCACAGGTTTCTCTGAGGTGACGAGCAGCACTAAATCTGCCCCAGGACTCCCATCAGGCACTCCCTTCACCGGCACACTCACACACACACACACACACACACACACACACACACCAAAACACACACACACACCAGCACACACACCAGCCACACACACCAACACACACACACACACACACGTACACACACACACACACCAGCACACACACACACCAACACACAGACACACACACCAGCAAACACACATACCAGCGCGGCGGCACCTGCTTTGACACTCTTATATTAGACGGCTCTTCTGTGCCGTGGGTACGTGACACTTTGATGAGGAACGCCTCTTCAACACATTCCTTCAATTGTACGCACATGGGAAACATCCACCTGCACCGCTAATGACTACAGCTGGTGTATGTGAGCACATATACATACACACACACACACACACACACACACACACACACACACACACACACACACACACACACACACACACACACACACACACACACACACACAGTTGGAAGATACCAGGTCACATCTTCATGAGTATAAATAATGTCATTGTCATCATCATCATTACATTCTTTTGAGAGCAACACTTCCTTTGTCTCGTTTTGCTAACGAGGCAATTTGGGTTAATAAGAGGTTAGTGACACTGAAACAGTGTGGGGTTAACTGGAGATAGACAGGGGACTGTGTGTGTATGTTTGTGTGTGTCACTCTCCCCAATGGCCTTTGCATTTGTGGCACGTGCACACACACACACACATGCACACAACACACACACACGCACACACATATATACACATACATACACACACACACACACACTCACACACACACTCTCTAAATGCCTTTGTGACACAACGGAGACTTTGAAGCAGGATTTCATCTGACTCAGCTGAATCCTGATCAGACAGGTCAGTGCGTAGTTAAAGTGTTGTGAGACGCACAGCCCGCTCTTCTGCTCAGCTGGAAGTCCGCTGCGGAGAGAACTGCGGAACACCATCCCTAATATCTTTACGTCTGACTCCATGGTAACGCATTAAAGCCAAACCAAACACTGGGTTACCTGGCTACAGGCAATTCCAAAGTTAACAGTCAGAGCCTGTGCATGTGTCAAAACATCTCAACACAGAAATGTGTTTCAAGACAATGGCTTTTGTCTATTACATGTGGGCGCATATCTTACTGAAGCTGACTTTTTTGGGGGAAAGTTTTTTCTGTGTGAAAGGCTTAGAGAATAGCTACTAGAGGACAAAATTCTATTTAAATTATGTGTATTATTCAAATCCACCATGGGCCTCAACAGGTTCCCAAACCAACTAAAACACAGACACACATACGCATGCATATTAATACATCTGTTTTTGCCCTGCTTTTGTGTTTGTACAAACAAACGCACACGGTAACACCAACACCCACACACACACACGCACGTACGTACAAACACACGCACACAGGGTTCATGCTGATGTACACAAAGATGTATAAACAAATATATTATGTTCCATCTCTCAGCATCTCATTCCTTACATGCTCCCTCTCACCTCTGCTCCTCTCTCTCTCTCTCTCTCTCTTTGTCCTTGTTAACACACACACGCACAGACACACAGACACACACACACACACAGACACACACACACACACACACACACACACACACACACACACACACACACACACACATACACACACAGCAAACATTTGCACGCGTCCAATCACTTGCTTATGCAGCAACCATCTGTTCTTTCTTTATGGCATATTGGCATACACACGTACAATATAAAACCGGATGTTAAAGGAATACACACATGCGTACACAAAAACACATCAATTAAAATGTCTATGGCTCATTATCATTTTCAGAAACACAGCTACAGATACTGTGTGTTGTACATGTGGAGCCAGACCCCAAGGTCTAGTTCTGCCCCGTCCTGACATGGACCATCATGGACCATGATGGGTGGTGCTGCACTGGAAGCTGGTCACAAACCTGTGTACTCAGCATCTCTACCAGCTCTGCATCATAGGAAACACACACACACACCCTGCCCATACACTGTGCCCCACTCACCTGCAGGGGGGAGAGGCGGAGAGAGGGAGGGGGGACAGGGGAGAGGAAGCTGGGAAGGAGGGGGAGAGAGAGAGAGAAAAGAAAGAAAGAAAGAAAGAAAGAAAGAAAGAAAGAAAGAAAGAAAGAAAGAAAGAAAGAAAGAAAGAAAGAAAGAAAGAAAGAAAGAAAGAAAGAAGGAAAGAAAGAGAGAAAGAGAGAGCGAGAGAGAGAGAGAGAGAGAGAGAGAGAGAGAGAGAGAGAGAGAGAGAGAGAGAGAGGCAGAGAGAAAGTGGGGACGGGTAGAAGGATTATGGCAAAAAGAGGACAAGAAGGCAAAGAAGCAGGTAAGTGAACAGAGATGGATGTTGATGCAGTCTGTCAGCGACAGACGAGACATTGAGACAGTGGGAGGGAGAGAGAAGGAGAGATGAACATGATACACCAAGGAGAGAACACCACAGAAGGTGCAAGAAAAGAATCATGTGAGGAGAGAAATAAGAGAGGCAGAGTGTAAAAAACAGAGACCGAGGGAGATGGCGGAACCGAGGGGAAGAAGCAGGTGAGTGAGAACTGGATAATAGACGGGAAGAATAGGAGCGAACTACGGGGGGGTCAGCTGCAGTTGTGGATCATGCAACATTTATGAAAACAATAAGAGTATTCGGCCTGAAGCATGGTAGGCTTAATACCGTTACAGAGTGGAGCATGGGTCATTGCGTTGCTACAAGCAGGAAACAAGTCGAGTCTGTGGCTTCGGGTTAAATCTCACTGGTTTCACTGGAGCACTCGGAGCCTGCCTCAATTACAAGCTACAGCCAGCCTGAAGACCGGGAGATGGACATCACTTAACTTCATGATGCCATTAAACCTTAACTAAATGCATTGTGGGACATCCTCCCTAAAAAATTCTCGCTGTCAACTCTGACTATAATTAACTGAGGTGATTCAATATGAGTATTCACAAATTATGTTCCGGACTTTAATGCTTTCCAGCCATGGCAAAACTAACCTGGGGCCCGATGAACAAATGGTTTTGCGCAGAACAGATACATGCCGATTTGGTTTCCTTGCAGAATTCCAGATGTATAATAAGTTGAGTTGAGACGCACCCCAGACAACATAGAAGCCAGTTTGATCCTGTGACACAGTGAGCCAAAGGCCGAGAGAGACGTTGCATGTAAAAATACATCATGATAAGGGAACTTTTGAATAGAAAGACAATTAACATAGCCGTGTGATGCGACTCAACGCTATATTCCTTATCCATACACTGCCGTTGAACAGATCAACATCAAAAACGCAATTTGCAGAATACTTTTTTGCAGTTTCTTTAGTTTCCCTTTGTTTCATTCATTTTTAATAATAGAAACAGTGTTGATGAATGAAACAACATTCATGACTGAGCCAGCAATCAGTTTGAGAGTCCAGGTCGTTATGGGAGTTCCTAGGACCATGTTTGTTCAATCATGGGAGTGCATGGTGTGTGGACCCTAAGGTATCTAATTCAACACACAAAAGTGTACAGAAAACCTTCCAACAGCATCTAGAGTATTATCCACAACTTATGTAAGGATATTGACTTAAGATAGACAGATCATAATAAAAACTCCTCTCTGACGAGGAGTGCATTACTCAAACGCATCGAGGGCATCCAGGCATCCAAACTAATTACTTCAGGACAGGAGCGCTGCTTAGCATTCGATCGCCGTGCCAAATGCTGTATCATCCAGCGTTTCTGACAAAGGTGAGGCCAGCATTCTGTCTGTCTGTTGGTCAGTCTGTACACCCTTAGCAACACTAAATATAGTCCCTCTCACGGTCTGCCATGCAGATGGATCCAACATTTGTAGTCTGCCGTGATTATTGATAGGATCTGCATTACATCCTACTGCTATGTCCTTCATCCCTCCTAGTTCAACCCTACTGCTCCACCCTACTGCTCCACCCTTCTGCTCCTCCCTACTGCTCCACCCTACTGCTCCATCCTACTGCTCCACACTACTGCTCCGTCCTACTGCTCCACCCTACTGCTCCTCCCTACTGCTCCGTCCTACTGCTCCACCCTACTGCTCCTCCCTACTGCTCCTCCCTACTGCTCCGTCCTACTGCTCCACCCTACTGCTCCACCCTACTGCTCCTCCCTACTGCTCCGTCCTACTGCTCCACCCTACTGCTCCACCCTACTGCTCCATCCTACTGCTCCACCCTACTGCTGCCTATAACATTATTTTAGCTTCACGCTACTGTTGCCTCCTACCTAGGGCTGTTATACCATTGCCTACCTCCTAGAGCTGTCCTACTGTTGCCTCCTACCTCCTATCTAGAGCTGTCCTACTGTTGCCTCCTACCTCCTACCTAGAGCTGTACTACAGTTGCCTCCTACCTCTCTCTCTCTCTCTCTCTCTCTCTCACTCTCTCACACTCTCTCGCTCTGAGAGAGAGAGAGAGAGAGAGAGAGAGAGAGAGAGAGAGAGAGAGAGTGTGAGAGAGAGAAAGAGAGAGAGAGAGAGAGAGAGAGAGAGAGAGAGAGAGAGAGAGAGAGAGAGAGAGAGAGAGAGAGAGAGAGAGAGAGAGAGAGAGAGAGAGAGAGAGATGGAGAAACAAACAGGGAGGAGATGTAAGCCAGACTGAAAGTTACTATAGACTGTAGAGCAGCCTGGAGGCAGAGCCCGGGGCACTGGGTAAGGGAGGGAGGGAGAGGGAGGAAGGTAGGGAAGGAAGAGGGGAGGGAGGGAGGGAAGGAAGGGGAGAGGGAGGGAGGGAAGGAAGGGGAGAGGGAGGGAGGGAGGGAGGGAGGGAAGGAAGGGGGAGAGGGAGGGAGGGAGGGAGGGAGGGAGGGAGGGAGGGAGGGAGGAGTGAACATACAGACCAGGGCTAGATGGATTTTTAAATGGCTGAGTTGGTATATGGCCCTGCTCAGTCAATGAAGCCAATAAAGGAAGCAGCCAGGAGGTTTGGCTGGGTGACACACCTGTCTATCAATTCACTGTAACCAGTGCAGTAGCCCGGCCCCTTTATGTGTTCCAGGGTGAAGGAGGTGGGGGAGGAGGAGGGAGGGAGGAGGAGAAGGTGGGTGAAAAACAACAAAAGGAAAAAAGGCATTACGGGCCAAAAGGAGGCGGAGTACTTTGAAAGCAGAGAGTAAACAGGGAGAAAGCAAACACTCATCATCAACAGTTCATTACAGGACACACCGGGAAGGGATGGCCGGAGGCGGAGCGAGAGAGGAGGAGTGGACCGGCGAGGCACGCCATGAAGAAAGACACAGGTAAAGAAGGAGAGAACGCAGGAAGGGGCTCCTGAGAGCTAGAGGGAGAGGAGGGGCATTTATCAGACGCCAGCCGCTCAGCGCCCGCTGCCGGGGCTGCAGACAGCAGCCGCGGCAGGAAATAAGAAAATGATTAAGAGCGATCTAATGTCCCGCCGCCACCGAGCCAAAACGCACATCTGTCACGCAAAGAGTGATGCTGCGGCACCTCCCGCTCACCCTCTTGAAGGCGCACACACACACACACACACACACACACACACACACACACACACACACACACACTCACACAAACACACACACACCGACATGCGCACACACTCAAAAGCATTTGCCCGCAAACACACACACACACACGCAGACACACACACACATACACACAAAGACACAGAAAGAATCACAAAGATACACAAACACACACACGCACACACTCACACAAACACACACACACCGACATGCGCACACACTCAAAAGTATTTGGCCACAAACACACACGCACACACACACATACACACAAAGATACACACACACACACACACAAGCGCGTAGACCAGGCTGCGCTCAGTGGTAGACGTTGCTGTGCCCCATGCTAACACTCTTCGTCGGCAACAAACAGACAGGCCCCCTACAGATTGCTATGTGGCCGTGTCCCGCAGACATCATCCAAACTAAAAGCCATTCAGTCTGGCTGACGATGGAGCATGCATCCAGTGGCGTTCCTCTCCTTGAAAAAACGCTTTGGCCACTCTTACAACTGCAGCTCTGTGTTGCCTAGGCTTTGTGTTAAATTTCTTTAAATACCAGAGTGTGTGTGTCTGTGTGTGTGTGTGTGTATATATGTGCGTGCCTGTGTGTGTGTGCGCGTGTTTGTGTGTGTGTGTGTGTGTGTGTGTGTGTGTGTGTTTGTGTGTGTGCGAATGAGTGAGTGTTTGTGTGTGTGTTTGAATGAGTGAGTGTTTTTGTGTATGTGTGTGTGGAGTCAATGTGTGTGCGTGCATTGGTGTCAGCAGCATCAACAAGAAACATTCACCTCCGCTCTCTTTAACTCCCTCAGCAGTCAAATTTGATTACTATTGGCTGCAATGTGACATGGAACTGACGCGCCGCGAAGGCTAAGCTGCTGACTGTGGTCTCTCCATGACCACACATCACAGCCCTGTGTGAAGTACACATGTAGCTTTCCCCTGGCCTGCAGTGTGTAACCCCACACTCAAAGCCCTGCTCTGTGCCAGCTCATTCTTTGAAAGCTCGTCCTGACGTGGGGTCCTGAGTGGAGCCCGGACCCAACGCTTCCAGACATTGCCCCCGTCTGGTGGCTCTGGGGTACTACTGCGGGGGAACCAACAGGATGGGAATAGAATCACCAAGTCGTTTTACATGGCATGTGTGCTGGCTTCTGTAACAGAAAGTATTAATTTGTATAATAAAATGTTTTATAACAACCATTTGGCTGTGATGAGCCACAATTAGAAAGCAAACATCCAAGAGGGATAGAAGAACATTTGGGCCGTCATTTGTGACAACAATACACCCTGTACTTTTCCCTTCAAAATGCAGTCCTCTTTTATAACAACGTGAAGACATGAGGGACACGCAGTGTGTGTGTGTGTGTGTGTGTGTGTGTCGTGTAGCACTCACCGTTACACTTGCCTCCGTTGGTGGGGTCGCCATAGTAACCGGGCATGCAGGCCTGGCAGTGGGTCCCAGCAGTGAGGTTCCCGCATTGCTCGCACACACTGCTGTTCACACACCTGCTGTGGCCATTACACTGGCATGCTGGGAACACAAACACATACATACAGGTCAGTGTGTGTGTGTGTGTGTGTGTGTGTGTGTGTGTGTGTAGGTGTGTAGGTGTGTAGGTGTGTAGGTGTGTAGGTGTGTGTGTGTGTGTGTGTGTGTGTGTGTGTGTGTGTGTGTGTGTGTGTGTGTGTGTGTGTGTGTGTGTGTGTGTGTGTGTGTGTGTGTGTGTGTGTGTGTGTGAAAGAAAGTATAAGTGCATATATATTGTGTTTTTGAGCTGATTAAGCAAGCAGGTTTCCGATGTTTCAAATTACAGACTTGAAAATGTATACGTGTATGATTATAACATCAATGTAGCCCATTAAAAAACATTACTATGCATATTTACTTTAACTGGGTATTATCTGCTTTTAACTTACTTTAAACTCCTCCTAATGTTGCTCACGTTATAAGCACAATAGTGCCCTAAAAATAACAGCGCATAACCACAATAATTAACCAAAAAGAAAACTCATAAGATATGTATTCAGTGCCCAACTCAGGTCGACCCAGTACCTGACCTGTTCCCAACCATCAGCCCCTGGATTCTCCCTATCCCTTGCCCTTCCAGTGGGTCTAGGCACTCTCGGCCAGGGTGAGGCCTTCTCTTTGTGTGTGAAGCCATGTTTGTAATTGATGGTCATTCCCCATCAGAAAGAATGCCAACCACAAACAGGCTTATTTCACAGAGATGTTACAGCAAGGGGCCAAACATAGGTGTGTGTCATGACATTGATTATTGGTATGGGCATGTGGATGCCAACAGACCCATAATTAACTTATACCTATTAGAGATGTGCATGATTACAGCAAGCCTGACCCGAAAAACGACCAGATTACTTAAAGTCACTCATGAAATCTTTTAGTTTTTATTTATTTACGTGCATTGACAAACATGTTCCCATGTACCTAGTAGGAGTCTCCTCACTAAGCGGTCTATGAGAGTGGTATGGTATGATAGTGGTATGAGAGTGGTGTGGTATGAGAGTGGTGGCATGAGAGTGGTATGAGAGTGGTACGGTATGAGAGTGGTTTGGTATGAGAGTGGTACGGTATGAGAGTGGTACGGTATGAGAGTGGTACGGTATGATAGTGGTATGAGAGTGGTTTGGTATGAGAGTGGTACGGTATGAGAGTGGTACGGTATGATAGTGGTATGAGAGTGGTTTGGTATGAGAGTGGTACGGTATGAGAGTGGTACGGTATGATAGTGGTATGAGAGTGGTTTGGTATGAGAGTGGTACGGGAGTGGTACGGTGTGAGAGTGCTATGAGAGTGTTACGGTATGAGACTGGTATGATATGAGACTGGTAAGAGAGTGGTATAAGAGTGGTATGATAGTGGTATGATAGTGGTATGATAGTGGTACAGTATGAGGGTGGCATGGTATGAGAATGGTATGAGAGTGGTTCGGTATGAGAGTGGTACGGTATGAGAGTGGTATGGCATGAGAGAGGTATGGTATGAGAGTGGTACAGTATGAGAGTGGTATGATAGTGGTATGGTGTGAGAGTGGTATGGTATGAGAGTGGTACGGTATGAGAGGGGTACGTATGAGAGGGGTACGGTATGAGAGTGGTATGTATGAGAGGGGTACGGTATGAGACGGGTACGGTATGAGAGTGGTACGTATGAGAGGGGTACGGTATGAGAGTTGTACAGTATGAGAGTGGTACGGTATGATAGTGGTATGAGAGTGGTACGGTATGAGAGTGGTATGAGAGTGGTACGGTATGATAGTGGTACGAGAGTGGTAAGGTATGAGAGTGGTACGTTTGAGAGTGGTATGAGAGTGGTATGAGAGTGGTACGGTATGAGAGTGGTACGGTATAAGTGGTATGAGAGTGGTATGGTATGAGAGTGGTACGTATGAGAGTGGTATGGTATGAGAAGGGTATGGTATCAGAGTGGTATGAGAGTGGTACGTATGAGAGTGGTACGGTATGAGAGTGGTACGGTATGAGAGTGGTATGAGAGTGGCATGGTATCAGAGTGGTATGAGAGTGATATGGTATCAAAGTCGTATGAGAGTGCTATGGTATCAGAATGGTATGAGAGGGGTACGGTTTTGTATGTTTGTTTGGTATGATAGTGGTTTGATATGAGAGTGGTTTGGTATGAGAGTGTTACGGGAGTGGTACGGTAAGAGAGTGGTATGAGAGTGGTGAGAGGATGGTATGAGAGTGTTACGGCATGAGAGTGGTATGATGTGAGAGTGGTAAGAGAGTGGTATGAGAGTGGTATGATAGTGGAACGGTATGAGAGTGGTATGAGAGTGGTTTGATATGAGAGTGGTACGGTATGAGAGTGGTATGGTATGAGAGTGGTATGGTATGAGAGTGGTATGGTATGAGAGTAGTACGATAAGAGAGTGGTACGGTATGAGAGTGGTATGATGTGAGAGTGGTATGGTATGAGAGTGGTACGGAATGAGAGTGGTACGGTATGAGAGGGGTACGGTATAAGAGTGGTACGGTATGAGAGTGGTACAGTATGATAGTGGTATGAGAGTGGTACGGTATGATAGTGGTATGAGAGTGGTACGGTATGATAGTGGTACGTATGAGAGTGATACGGTATGAGAGTGGTATGGTATCAAATTGGTATGAGAGTGGTATGAGAGTGGTATGGTATCAGAGTGGTATGAGAGTGGTATGGTATGATAGTGGTATGAGAGTGGTATGAGGGTGCTATGGTATGATAGCAGTAGTGAGGCAGCCTGCTCACCGGGACACTGGATGAATGACCAGCTGAACTCCCTGTCCGCCGCGCACATGGTCTGGTCCAGCACCATGCCCCGGTCCCCGGGACGCTCCTTGTCTCGGTCGCGGGGCCCGGCCCGGGTGAGCTGCTTCAGGGGCCCGCGATACGAGCCCTCCATGCAGACGCCCCGGCCTGTGTCGCTGGGGTCACGGCACCAGCCACACTCCACCTGACCCAGGCAGTCCCTGCAAGTCCGCAGGCCCGAGCAGTTCTGGGCTGGAGGTCACAGAGGAAAATGAAACAGGGATACACAAGGGTTTTACAGTTGGTCTGGACAGGTGACCTTCAGAGCATTAAGTTGTAAACCATAAGCCACTCCAACAAAAAGAAAATGGGGGGATAGTCATATATAGAGTCAATGGATTAATCCATATAAATTGGCTGCCAGTCAATTAATAATTGTTTTCCAATTGATCGTCATCAATTGATTGTCAACATGGATTAGCATATGTTGTGTGCGTTATTAGATTGTGTTTACTGCACCTACCACAAGGTAAAAGCTAGATAGCAGAGTTCAGCCCACTTCTATTTGATCCGGAATTGCTTTTTTACACATTCATCAGGGTCAGAAACTAAGGCCCCGTCCACACGAAGCCGATTTCATGGCGAAACCGCAAAGGTCTTGTACGGTTCGGCCTTCCGTCCACACGAGGCCGGTGAATCCGCTGACCGAAACCGTATACTTCTGAAACCACCCTCGGAGGTGGTTTCAAATCTACCCGGTTTCGTTTTGGATTGGTGTGGACGCCTGAAACCGACTGAAACCGTAAACAATGACATCATCGCCCCACCCCTCGACCCTCTAGCCAATGACTGTTAAGCCCGCGGAGTCACAGAACTCGAAACAAAAAAGATGGATTAGCATAGGACTACAGGCTTGGAATTGTTCTGCAGCAGATCATGTCCCTTGTTGGGTTGCTAAGCCATTATTTATTGAGACTGTTGACTGACTGTTTGTTTGTGTTGTTAGTGGTTCGGGGGGCAGCCTTTATGCGCATGCTCGCCTCTTCTTATTTAATTTTCTTCTGGATTTCTGTAGCAGAAGCAGCGCCCCTTATGGGCCTGGCATGTGTACTACAGCGTTTCTATAGATCTACCCGGTTTCGCTTGACTGTTCGAAACCGCGTACTTGCTTACTACTCCTACTAACTATGACGTCAAATTGAGTAAGCAGAACGTAGTAAGCGAGTTTTAGGTAAGCGAGTAGTATCCGAATGTCTTCTACTTCCGGAAAGATTTTGAGTAAGCATCGCTAGCTTACTAGACGTACTCAACTGCCCCAGAATGCACTGCGTCTATTCAAAAGAACAGTGGAAGCAATGGCGCTAAACGGGGAGCCGCAGCAGCAGTGCTTTTAATAATTGTTTAATAATTGTTTTAACATATCACCGCAAATCCTTAGGTTGAAGGTGTACTGTGACGTTAAATGTGACGTTTATATATTTATTTATAATATTTATTAACAGCGCCCGGCCGGTAGGTTATTGACACGTCATTTGATTCACGTCATCTGAGGTGGTTAAGTAAGGACGGTCTTCTGAACGTCGATTACTCAAATGGATTACTCAATCATTATTTAAGGATTCGAGAAGTAAGCCCAATATTTAGTAGGTAGTAAGCAGTAAGCAAGTAGGCGTTTCGAACACACCCTCCGTCTTTACGGAGATACTCCGAAACCGGATAGATCGAAACCGGAACGGTTTCGCCTGTTTCGGCTTCGTGTGGACGGGGCCTAATAAGGGCTCAGGATGAACATTCCCCTTAAATCCAAGCTGTTCCTTATATATCAGAATTTTTTTTGTTCCACTAAATATCATTATAGATTAAATCAGCAATTCGTTGCATCACCAAGTGCATTTCATATGCTGATCATATCCATCATCGTATGAAATTGTTATGGTGGATATGATCATATCCATCACGATCATGATAGCATTATTTCTTTGAACTCAGAACGAAAGTGTGAGTGAAAAAAAAATCTGAGAATGGTGATTGCGCCAACTCCAATTTGGTACAGCTTCAGAAATAACCAAAACCGGCTTTCCGCAATGCTCTTGGTCTCATAGACCTGTTCACTCTGGTTACAGGTGTAGGGCATGTTCGTGTTCATCTGGTTATATGGATAATAATAATTAGTTTCTGGATTGCTATGGTTATTCTAATAAATAACACATTCAACACCATGTGAGGTAGGTATGCTGTTAGGCTTCAACACATCCCCCAAGCTTTGGGAGACACATTTGTATTTGACATTTGACATTCAAAATTTGTTTACTGGTTCAAATCAATAATGTTTTTGATTTGTTTTTGTAATATGGTATTTTCTTCTTATGAAAGTTAACACAAAATCCAGAAGCTTACAGTTCAGAGAATGATCCCTTTAGTTGAAAGCTAAAGGGATCCCATTAGTTGAAAGCTTACAATTGCATGCGCAATTTAGTTGCTGCAGAAATGCAGCAACTAAATTTAGTTGCTGCATTTCTGCTTCTGTCCCACTTTAGATCAAGGTGTAAATTCTGTCAGAATTTGTACAATGACAATGTAACATGAATAACATTGTATTTTGCTTTTGGGCGCATGCTCATGCAGCGACCGGCAGCAAGTCACGTCTGCTCGTAAACTCTGTTTGTTTGTTTTTGTGATTGTGTCTTTATGCACCTTTTATGCACAGTATTTAATCGTCCAAAAAATCATCTTAGTAATAGACTTTTAATATTTTTTATTGAGTTGATCAGATAAGCATCAAATCATGGAGTTAACCGTCTTGTTCCTTCTGTGGACAGTGATCCATCTTGCGGAAGCGCTAAACGGGTTCACTAAACCGGAGCGCATAACATACAGCAAAGACTTTCTTCTCCAATGGAGTAACTTTCAGGATCTTCGTGGTGTGAATCTAGTGGTTCCCGATCTAAACTGTTTTGCCGATCAAACAAGTGGAAAAGGGGATTCTACCGGCGCGTTTCCCTGCAAGATCAGGAAGCGAGGAAAGCGGGCTGGCCTGCGTCTTATGGTGCGGCCACACCAACCGCGTTACTCGCGTTGGATACCGCGAGTAACGCGCCTAACCTGACGCTTGATCGGTGTGTGGTGGTTCAACGCTTCCAACGCGTCAACGCGCCAACGCAGCTAGATGAGTCCATGTCCATGCAAGTGAACGGAGCGTTCCCTCTTCGTCATAACTATCAAACCAAACATCCTTCACATTCACTGAGCAAAAATTATGAAAGTAAAATGCACATTTCTCGCAAAAAATGTTTCCATAAACGCATTTAATGGCGTAACTATGTAACTATTTCCACCCAGAATAAAGAAAGATGTCGGCCGTGGCTGCGCTGGAGTCCGAGGTAGGAAACCCAAACGCCGCTGTGTTTGGGTGCATGATAGAGTTTAGATCGGGTTAGATTAAATAATCTCGGATATAAATAACAATAATCGGGTTAAATAACTTCACATGGTGTGTCTGGTGTGTTTCCAGCATTCGCAGTGTTGATCAGCAGAGATATAGTCCGCCAAGACGTTGAGGTTGCTTAGTAACCAGAGACTCTGTCCATGCAAGTGAACGGAGCGTTCCCTCTTCGTCATAACTATCAAACCAAACATCCTTCACATTCACCGAGCGAACATTATGAAAGTAAAATGCACATTTCTCGCTAGAAATGTTTCCATAAACGCATTTAATGGCGTAACTATGTTACTATTTCCACCCAGAATAAAGAAAGATGTCGGCCGTATGCTTCTGTGCAAGCTCACTACTCTCTGCCAGTGACGTCGGGTCAAGCTCCACGCTGATTGGCTATCGCGGCCCAGCGTCACGCGTTGGAGCGTTGAAAGTTCAATTTTCTGAACTCCGGGCGTTGGTGCGTTGGGCGCGTTACTGCGTTTACGTGCGTAATTACGTGCAACTGCCGCGTCTAACGCCCCCAACGCAACGCTTCAACGCGTGTACCGCGCCTAGACCAATGGTTCCCTATGCAAAAATGCCGATTTTCAACGCCCCTAACGCGAGCAACGCGGTTGGTGTGGCCGTACCTTAAGACTAAGGAAACAACCCCTTTCCCGTATCCCCTTGCCTTCCATAATTCTCTCGAATGCGCGGTCTCTTCGAAACAAAGTCGATGAGCTGCAAGCCAACGTCAGATTCCAACACAAATTCAGAGACGCTTGCTTGTTGGCGATCACAGAGACATGGCTGTCGGAGAGGGATTCGGACACCGAACTTGCCATTGACAGCTTTGGCTCACCCGTGCGGCTTGATCGGGATGCCGCTGCGACCGGTATGTCACGAGGGGGCGGCGTCTGCCTATACGTGAACCAAAGATACTGCAAAAATGTTATTGTAAGAGAAAGACTGTGTACTAAAGACATTGAACTGTTGTGCGTATCACTGCGCCCCCCTTATCTTCCCCGAGAGTTCCCCCAAATTTTCGTCATGGTTGTGTATATCCATCCAAGGGCAAATGCTGACAATGCCTCAGAGATTATATCGCAATCTACCTAAAAACTACAGGCAATATCACCCGACGCTCCAGTGCTGATACTTGGGGATTTTAATCATTGTTCTCTTCAGAAAACCATAAGGAACTTTGACCAATATGTTAAGTGCCCTACCAGACTCAACAAAATGCTGGACTTGTGTAATGGCTCCATCAAAGGAGCATATAAAGCTATTCCCCTTCCCCCACTTGGGGGGGCCGACCATAATTGTATTCAGCTTATCCCATCATACTGCACTGCACTGCAGAGGGGAAAAACGGTCACCAAGCGGGTTAAAGTCCGGACTGATGAATCCAAATTGAGTCTGCAGGGCTGCTATGAGTGTACAGACTGGGAAATGTTTAAGCAATCTTGTCCGAACATTGACGTCCTTGCAGATGTTGTCAGTTGTTACGTCTCCTTTTGTGAAGATAATGTTATTCCTGAAAAAACTGTAAAGGTGTACCCAAATAGTAAAATTGATTTGCATGACGTAGTAGATACCTTCAGACACTCAAAGGTTAAGAAGAGCCCCGGGCCAGAAAACATAGGGGGTCACCTACTCTCCTCGTGCGCTGAACAACTTGGTCCAATATTTTATTACATATTTAAGCTCTCCTTGAGCCAACAGAGAGTCCCCAAAATTTGGAAAAACTCGACTTCCAGTGGCAAAAATCAGTCTCCCTAAGGTTTTAAATGATTTTAGACCAATTGCCTTGACCTCATTGGTGATGAAATGTTTTGAAAAACGAATGAAAAAGGTGCTCCTCATCAAAACAGATAATCTATTGGACCCACAACAATTTGCTTAGAGGGCCAGGCGAGGGGTTGAGGATGCTACAGCCACTCTGCTTAACCTGATACTTAAGCACCTTGAAGGTAGCAACACTCATGCCAAAATTTTATTTGTTGATTTTTCATCAGCTTTTAACACTATTCAACCACACATTTTAGTTGATAAGCTGTTAAGAAATTTTAATTTAGATTTTAGTTTAGTGGGTTGGATTTTGGATTTTTTAACGGACAGAACTCAGAGAGTGAGGGTGAATGGGGTACTCTCAGAAAAGCTCCTGTCCTCTACAGGGTCACCACAGGGTTGTGTCCTGTCCCCTCTTTTTTACATCCTATACACTGATGACTGTCGTAGCCAGCACACAAACAGACATATTTTAAAGTTTGCAGATGACTCAGCTATTGTTAGTCTTTTAAATGGAAAAGAATCTGAGCATGGTCCTGTTTTAAACGATTTTATAGCCTGGTGTGATAGTGCTCACTTACACCTGAATGTATCAAAAACGAAGGACATGGTCATTGATTATAGTCCCCCCCTTCCCAGGTCACTGCTATAAATGGGCAACCTGTAGAGGTAGTTGGCTCATATAAATACCTGAGAAGCATAATTGATGACAGGCTAAATTTTTATCTTAACACAGAGAATATATGTAAGAAAGGCCAACAGCGACTCTCCTGCCTCCGTAAATTGGCAAAATTCAATGTGGATAAAACCATTATGAGAATATTTTATAAATCATACATTGAATCTGTTTTATCTTTTTCTATGATATGCTGGTATGGAAATCTGAACGTAAAGGATAAAGCCTCACTCGCCAAAGTAGTGAAGGCCGGTGGCAAAATCATAGGTGCCAAAGGCACCTATGATAGGTGCCTCATAGGCAAAGCAGTCTAGCAGACCTGTACAATAGATTTGTCCACAAAAAGGCAGAATCTATTTTATCAGCAAATGGTCATCCTCTTCATCCTGAGTTTCAGTTGTTACCTTCTAAGTCACGTTTCAGATTCCCTGCAGTTAAAACCAATAGATATAGACTGTCATTTGTTCCCAGTGCCATTTCTCTATTGAACTCAGATTTTGGAGCTCGGGGCCGACATGGTGTTTTTGGTGCAGTGTGAGGTATGATTACCTGCTGTATGAAAGGTACTCCATGGAGAGCAGAAAGTGTTTCCTGTTTTTCATTTTTTATTTTATTTGACACATAGTAGTTATTATTATTATTCTGATTTACATGGGTATGTCATGCAGGGATGCTTATCAGCATGCCTGTATACACTCTGCACTATCTATACTATCTGCATGTATGTTTGGTCTGTCATGTTGTACTTTCTGTCCTATGTTGTTTATTGATGTCTTGCTGCAAACAAAATCGCCCTTAGGGGACAATAAAAAGCTTTAACTTAACAAGCTTTAAGAAACAGTATTGTTACTGTTTCCCAGAGTGTATTTTGCTCCCTGCTTCTCATCGTTAATTCTCTCAATGTCTATAGACGTTGGTGTCTAAAGCGTAATTCAAAGAGAGGGACATGGAAGGTAACCGACTCTTGTTGGTGTGGCACACGGCCCACACTGTCAAAACCCAAAAGTAAGAAGGACAGGTTTTTTTTGGGCTGTGGGAGAGGAAATGTGGCCTCCTAGTCAGTTTGGCATTTGTTTTTACCAGAAGCTGTTTCTCTTTTGAAACTCATTTCCATAACACTGGCTTGGGGAACGTGTGAGCTAGCTTTCATTCTCTCTATCCCTGCTAGCTAGTTGTGATCCAAACGTGTGTGTGTGTGTGTGTGTGTGTGTGTGTGTGTGTGTGTGTGTGTGTGTGTGTGTGTGTGTGTGTGTGTGTGTGTGTGTGTGTGTGTGTGTGTGTGTGTGTGTGTGTGTGTGTGTGTGTGTGTGTGTGTGGTTGTGCGTGTGTGTGGTTGTGCGTGTTTTATTATTTATTCATCAGTCATATGCTCTGATTATTTTGCCTGTTTTTATCACCTCAAACCTTTACTCTTTCTCTTCGTTTCAAATACTCTCCACTCCTCAAAATATGAATCCCTGCTTTGGCCTTATCCCTGAATGTGCTGTTCACTTCAAGGCTGTCTTCCCACCTCAACTTATTTCCCTCCCTGCTTCCTCTTTATTCTTCTCCCGTGACACAATGTTTCCATGGCATTGCAGTAGAGTCATATACTCGAAAACCAAGCCAGTAGATGTTCAACGATTAAACGGCAATTGAAACCATAGCTCTCAGAAGTCAGCAACATCAACTTGTAGATTACAGTGTTTGCCCTCTGAATGAGGAAAACAAAACAAATTGCATATGAAAACAACTCAAATGCTCAAATGTTCTTTAACCAGACTCCATTTGACTGAATAAAAACCACATGTAGCATGCTATGCATGAGTTACATTTTAGGCCAAGACAGCACAGAGAGGAGGGTAAAGAGTAAGTAATAACAAAAGGGAGGGAGAGAAGTGAGGTAGGAGAGGTGTGTACTGTGTACATGGCTCTCAGCTCCCCTGCCTGACTCTATACAGAGATTCAGCTGGATACGTCCCCTATCACACAACAGAACTTGAAGGCTGTTCCAGCAGCAGACATCTTTCTAGGCCTAGATTTCCCACAGGAGTGGTGAACACGTCATGAGTTCAAAGCTGATTTCACATTTCATCCACGACACAGAGAAAAAAAGTTCCTTTGCTGGCCAGTTGCCTGACGAATTGGAAAGCAGCCTGTGGACGAAATGAAATGTCATCAATGATCGAGCAACCGAGTATTGTGACACTTGGATCAATCGACGACCCAAAGAGGTCCCGTTTTGCGCAGCGACCTCTAATTGCTCTATCTTAACCACGCACGCTGGTGTCCTCACCGGACACCGAACAATCATGGACTAATCATCCGCACCTGTGCATATGTTGTCGTACCTATTTATTCCATCTGAACCATGCACTCCCTGCTGTATCTTCACAAAGGTTTGTTGTGTTGCATTTTGCCGGACCGTGGTTCCAATGTTGTGTCTATTAAGAAAAGTGTCTTTGAGACTTTTTGCGGAAAGTCTTGTTTTTACAAACTCATCGCTGCCTGTTGCCTCGTCTTTCCGTACTTGTATCCACACCTTACCCAGGCCGGAACAGTCCTGTATTCCTGGCGCTCAAGTGTTTTTTCACTGATTTATAAATGTTCTGCAAATTAAATCTAATGAATGAGTTTAAACACAGAATAGACCAGGTGCTGTATTTATACACCTGTGGTGGCCAATGAGAAGTGTTACATTCAACAACCAGTGGTGGAGCTACGACAATGCCCTCTGCAAACATGTGATTGACAGGCAAGATGGACTGTGTTATAATAGAACCAAAGAACAGATATGCTCACAGAACAGAGCACACAGAACAGTTTTCCTCACGGAACAGAGTTCCTCACAGAACAGATTTCCTCACAGAACAGATTTCCTCACAGAACAGATAATCTCACAGAACAGACATTCTCACAGAACTGATATCCTCACACTATGGCATTCTAACAAGTTACCCCTTACATTATAGCTTGTAGATATGACTTACTGGCAGCCAATTTCAGGGCATTGGGAGGTTTTTCAATTTAAACCATTGAAATCCCTCCAGAAACTTGGATTCAGGTTGCCAATGGTGTTTGAATCAGAATCAACGACTTTTTGTCTTCGGATATGCAACATCCGTGGCCACACTCAAACGTAAACCTTTAGATATTTGATTTAATTTATTTTTCACAAAAAATACTTAAAATGGTTCCTGATGAAATGCTGCTGATTAGAAAAGGAAAGGTGTCTTCATATTTTTTCTGAACATGTTGACGATGCGCAGCAGGAGAGAGTACAGGAGAGCATTGCAGGCGTGGCTCGGGTAAAGTTTGGTTTCACATTCAAGTCTTGATTAGTTCAAAAGTGTGTTGCGTGCTGAACCTTACAACAACTGGGGGCAGTAGAAGAATATATTTAAACAGATACCATTCGGGCACTGATTCAGGCTGTGGATCCCAGCTTTTCATCAGACCTGCCAGACCCGAGGTCTCGGTGAGTATCAGCTAGTCTAAAGTGCATGCCAAAAAGTAATACAAAGGCTAACCGAGTAGAAAAAACCTTTCAGAGCAACACAGTGCTAGCATATTCTCACATATCCTCACATCGTACCTTGTGTGTCGAAGTTTGAGAAACACAAGAAGAAAAACAATGATGGCCTCCTACACATATTGAGCTTCCAAAATCTACGTTATAAATAACACAACAGAAGGATCAGAGTATGGCTTCTATTAAGTAAGCGCCGAAGGTAAAAACAGGAAGGAGAGAAAAACAATCTTGGAATGGCACCAATAGGCTGAGAAGCCGTCTGCACTCACAGGCAATTGGCACATAAATGGAATAACAATTAGCAAATCAAAAATAATGTCTTTAAGCAAAGAGGAAGCTATATAATGTTTTGTGACAAGATGCAAACCTTTGGCTTTTTTTTAAATAGCAGGAGCCTTTCCAAAATAGGTATGTTTCTTTAATCACAATAGGAAGTACATTTTCATGTTTAAAGGGGACCTATTATGCTTTTTCGACTTTAATGACCTATAAACGTTGTTATAATGATTGATAGTCATGTTTAACCATCCACAAAAAACAATGTTGATTTTCGGGAAACTCTTCCTCTCATCTGGGCGCTTACAGCATTCTCTGTCAACGCTCGGTTTCGTCCTTCTCCGCCCCTTCACCCCCCTCCTGCCAACCCAACTCCGTTGTGATTGGTTACCTTCCTTGAAGCGCACGAGCGGGCAGATTTGACCAGGCATATGGGGGCGCGGCAGGAGTGCCTCTACGTAGATGATTTCCCGGAAATGTGAACAAGTGAATCGCAAATGTTGTCCAGAGTGTTTAGCCACCCCAGACTGTCAGCAGGGAATACGTCGAAATGCATGTACGTCATTATTTTACACTTTAGTATGGTTAAACATGACTATCAATCATTATAAAAACGTTTATAGGTCTTAAAAGTCGAAAAAGCATAATAAGTCCCCTTTAAGCACTGAATATGATAATATCAGAGTAAACTAAATTAAATATAAAAAAGTATAAAATTGCCAAAGAATTCAGAGAGCATGATGTTTTTGTAAGCAAAATATTATAAGAGATATAATATATGATATAATTATACATATCAAGTGTGTTTCTCTACAATCTGTATCCAGAGAGGACCAGGTCTGTCCAATGTTCATTATATCATTTCCAAAGTGTTTGAAGAGCAACGTGCAGGTTGCTTGTTAGGTCGGGTGTGGGGACTGTTTCAGACTGAGAATACAGCAAAGTCTGCTAGATTGTAATGCAAAGTTCATGGACCAAACTAACTTCATTAGGGCTAGACTGAATAGCAGGTAGAATAACAACAAGGGGCCGATGAGGTGGAAACCCTCCTACCAACAGGAGTGATGGGGCACAGCCTTATCCTGTCCAAAATATACACTGGAACACCAAATAAACCTCCAATCGGACAGCTCTTTCCTTTATCCTTTACATATCCAAGCTTATACATTGTTTAAGGAGAAAAACGTACTATGATGGTATGACAGTAGCAGATTGGAAATCCAATCCGGTCTTTCTCACTTGTGCTACTGTGCCCTGCCATTCTGCATGTAACACTTGATGAGGACTCTGGCTTATGCCTCATCTTTGGCAATACACATAGATCTTTTGATTTGGTGCCACAATTATTTTTGTTTTTAGGAATCTTCTGAGCGCTCGTTTACTTTCCCAGAATACTCTGGGACTCTGTTGTTTTTCAGCTCACGGACTGGGAGGCCTTTCCTGCCAGCATGCATTGGCTGCTCAGTTAACTCCACTCACACGAGTTTGTCATCTAATTACACAGTCGACACAATAGCCATCCCCATAGTGTCGCCTTCACTAACGTCCCCTGCATCACAAATGCTGTCGCCAACATGCAGACATCCCTTTGGAGTGGTGACTAAATTAAGTGAGTGTGGGCTAAGTGTGTTTAGACAGATTTAAGTGCTATTTCACGGTGAATGGTTGCAAACGAAAAGTGACTGGAGGGGACATCAAATGGAGCCCTTGTCGACGCCGTGATTGCGTTTACCTCTGTGTTTAGCTTTAGGTGTGCATACTATCTACCTGGCACAGCCTGAGCACCCCTAGCCGCACATTTTACTGACCTGCCTCTGCAGAAGGCTCATGACCCCAACCCTGTTTGATCTGCTCCAATGACACTGTTTATCAACTAGCAAATCATGAATGGGTATGGATTGGGACTTTTGATGAAACATCTATTCAATTGGTTTTATGTGTATGTTTCATTTTGGATGTATCAAAGCCTCAACATGAATGCAATGGTATTCATCAATAACTTTGTGATGTGCGATGAATATATATATAGATTTTTTTATGTACTAATTGAAAGATTCTTGTCCAACCTGAGGTTAATTATTAACCAGAAATGTGCTGTCAAATAATGCAATCTTTGCCCTGTAGGATTATCTTCCAATAATCATCGTTCTTCTTTGAAAATCATTTGACCAATGTTACCGTAAGTACTAATCCAGAATGGAGGCCTACTAAATAAACGGCCTCCATTCTGGATCTCATGCTGTCTACATAGCTTCTCCAAATGGGTGGAATGGCAGAGGTCCAGCTGCCCTCTACATATTTAGCCAGATTATACATCAGAGTTGGGAAAACTATCTTTTTGAGCAACGGAATGTGTGTGTAGCAGTTTGCGAAGCGGAATAAAACGATATTCTGCCACCAAATCAAAGCTATAAATAACACAACAAAAACTGACTGGCTAAAGCCAAAATGCTTCTGACTAGGTTAATAAAATCAATTGAGTAAAACCACCTTCAAAGCTGTGCACTTTCTAGTATTCTGTACTCATGATATTAAGTCTAGTAACTGATACAAGTAATTTGACTGATTTAAGTAACTTTATATTATAAAACATGATCCCAGGCAAGAACTGTATTATAGTGTTTAATGCATCACTTAAACAGCCCATTAAACTACGGGATAGTTTCATATATATATTAAAACAGGCTTGTGATATGTATTTTATCAAAACATTATATGTGACTATATGTGAGAAATATGAAGGGATTTAGGGATGGAACCGACTGCCTTTGCTAGACTTTTAAGCCTCATGAAGGAGGCATATGGAGCCCAACAGAGGGCATGCTGGTATTGTAAACACTGATGGTGTTGCATTTTTATCCAGTCCCCTGGATTTAAGTTTTCCTTTCCCTCTATTTTGTATTTTTTTCACATGTATAGTTTGTGTGGCCATTTTGTGGCCTATGTTTAGTTTTGGCTAAGGCTTTGGTCAGAGGTGAGTCAGTGAGGGAAAGACTCATGAGTGGATCAGTTTGTGGTGTCTGTGTCTCACCAGCGCAGTCCTGGGTCTGCCACTCCAAACACTGTCCGTAGGGGAAGGACACCACGTAGGCACTGGAGTCCACGCAGCGCTGCGTGCTGCTGCACCACATGCACTCCATGCCCTGGCTGGTGCAGTTAGCACAGCTGGAGCGGCGGGCGCATGGCGTCCGGCAGGACCGCGACCTCAGGCTCTGGGCAATCACTGGGGGGGGGGGGGGGGGGTGAGAGAGAGAGAGAGAGAGAGAGAGAGAGAGAGAGAGAGAGAGAGAGAGAGGAAAACATGTACATGACATTGTCGGGTACAAAAACCTGCAAGCCGGACCAATGACATCAATGCTCCAACTTTTGCAGGATCTCAACATGAACACAGGGTCGATTTGCAGACAAGGATTTTCCTCAACATGTGTTTGAAGCTGTTTTCTCTTACAGTGGACATTAATCAGGCTCCAGGGTTCCACTTTACCACTGTTTATATTGGCAAAAGATCATAAAAGATCTGGAGTCAAACTGTATTTCTTAGGGGTTCACTGCATTGCAGGAGGGTAAAGAGGGGGAGTTGAAGTGTGAGACACAGTTACTGCTTCTCTTTCTCCAATTCAAGATCCAATTTTTCTTTTGCATTTTAGCGGATTTTACAGAACGACATATTGGTCTGGTTTGATACGGAACCAGTACTATAGATTCCCGCCACACCCACACACACACACACACACACACACACACACACACACACACACACACACTAACACACACACACTAACACACACACACACATACACACACAATGCACGTCTGTCCTCCTTGGCCCCCAGACTCACGGGCGGGCTTCTCGCAGATGAGGCCGTCGGTGGGCGCGGTGCAGGGGTTGGCCTTGAGGCCGGCGGCGTGCGCCCGCTCCAAGGAGGCGCAGAAGCCCGAGTCGCTGGGCTCCCTGGGGAGCCAGCGCAGGCTGGTGTTGGTGAAGGCGGTTGAGTCCTCCCAGCCCCAGTACGACACGTTGATCTTCCTCAGGCCCACCCAGGGGGACAGCGTCTTCAGGGGGGCGGACACACGTGTTTGTGCGTGCGTGCGCAGAGATTTACTTTCACTGAAATTGTATTTTTGTTAATAATCCAAAAGCTTCATTGCAGTACAAAAGCATCACGCAGAAGTGTGTGCAAAAAACACTTTCTTCAAAACAGACTGGCACCCGTACAATTGCTCAACCAGACACAACGTGACAGGGCAGGGTGGGATGGAGAGAGAGAAATTCAATAATCATTCAATTGAATTGAGTAAAATATTGGCTTGTAATACTGATTGCATTGCATGCAGTCAAAAGACATGTGTGCGTTGGTGTGTGTGCTTGTGTTTGTTTCATTCCAAACTAGTGAAATAAATCAAGAGTAAAGCGAATTAACCCAAACTATCCAGACGTGATTATTGATTGAGACGTTTTTGTCAACTCTTGACGTACTTGGCTCGCAGGTGTCAAATCAACGGCCCCCGGTGTCTGCGGGCCCCCGTAACTCATACGGGCCGAGAACGGACCACGGCTGTCTGAGATTCATTTTATCGGGCTTGTGCCGAGAAATGCAACGACCAAGCTCTGATAAATTCAATATTTCACTTAAGACTGCCATGTCATGCTGTATATTAACACTTCAATCCGCAAATTAATAAGCCTTTCCATATTTCATCAACAAAAGAAACACCAATTAGAAATTGGAAAAAGTTTCAAAAGGAAGGCAACATATCGATGGGTGTTTTGCCCCACTCAAACTCTAAGGCATGGTGTGTTTTAAAGAAGCCTTCCTGTATGAGCTGATGCAGTCAGGGAGTGGTGGAGGAAAAAAAAGACACTAAATCCACCCAAATGTTAACATGCAACTATGGGAGGAACTTCAATAGGAAAGTAAAAACGAGACCAGTTAAGGGAGCAGTTAAGAGATAACTGCATACGACAAAAACATACCTGTTACTACAAGCACATACTTTCTGAGATTCGAGACAATCCTGCGTGTTGCTGTGTGTGCGTGTGTGTGTGTGTGTGTGTGTGTGTGTGTGTGTGTGTGAGTGTGTGTGTGTGTGTGTGTGTGTGTGTGTGTGTGTGTGTGTGTGTGTGTGTGTGTGTGTGTGTGTGTGTGTGTGTGTGTGTGTGTGTGTGTGTGTGTGTGTGTGTGTGTGTGTGTGTGTGTGTGTGTGTGTGTGTGTTTGTGCAAGCGTGCGTGTGTGCTTGAATGCGAGACTGGCCCCTACCTTGCCCTGTAGATGATATTTGTGCAGTTCCTCCAGGACAAAGTCCACCTGTTTCTCTGTGATCAGAGAGGCAATGTTTCCACCCAGGTTCTTACAGTAGTGCTGGGCATTGTCGTAGCTGTCCCTGCTCGAGTTGATCCTTAGACAGACCTCCCCGATGTGCTGCCAGTCCTCCCCGCAGAGCTGACCTGCACATGGACATGGAGAAAATTGAGGTCCAGGATCTGGCAAGGCCTGCATACAGCAGTTGATGATCGAGATTGGAAATCCCCTTCCCAAAGACTTCCATTCATCCTAAAATAATAATTGAGATGATAGAGTTCAGAAGATGCCCATGACACTTTGGCTTGTTATTGTGCCTCCAAAGGAATATTTCACAGGTGGGTCAATATTATAAAAATATACTGTGAAATGAGAGCCAGGTGTGAGGAGTGGGCCTGTGCAAATACATATATAGATAAACAAGAGACAATTACATGGAGAGGTCTCCTTCTTTAGGACCACAGTGAGGGCCCCTGATTGGAGGCTAAAGCAGAGGCCCTTTTACTAGTCAGGATAAAAGGAAGGCTTGGCCGCCTCGCCCTCTGTGACATTGTTTACTTTAGACCCTGGGAGCAATCGCCGATATAATGGATTCAATAACCAGCCTCTTCATCACAGTAGAAAGAAAACACAATCTGATACTCTCTCACTCTCTCTCTCGCTTCAGAAGTTAAACACGAGGTGGTGAAATGGGTCTGAGCGAATGGAGAGAATTGGAGGGAAGAGAAGGTGGAGCAGAATGGACCGCGGGGACGGAGGGAGAGTTAAACAAGGATAAACAGTTGGATTAGGGTGTCTTTGTCTAGCTGCAGAGATAAACACACCGGACCGTTTAGCATGATTGCTCATAACATGGTGTCTAGAGAAAAGGCCAAAGCACCGTGATCTGGATGTAGTGATGATTCCAATGCCTCGGATGAACATAAAAGGGAACCTTGTACCAACGGCCTCCATTTTGTTAAACTGTAAATAAGAGTCACTTCATTGCATTTGAAAGGAAGAAATCCATAATCGTGGCACGTTTTAGTTCTTGAAAGTCTATGCAGGGCTCCAGACTGCAACCAAAGTGGTCACTTTTGGGATCATTTACCATGTGGAAGACAAACTGCGATATAACATAGGTGCTGTGTGGAGATCCGTGTCTTTGGGGTCAACTCTTGGTCCGAGTCTGACTCCGTCAGGGCAGAGCTTCAGTGCAAAGCAGGTCGCACACCAGAAGAGCCGCAGAGTCGATGTCATAACCGCAGCTTGATGGCTTGAAACTTGACCCACTTAAGTTCCAATAATATACGCTGCTTTGAGCTTAAAACTAAAAAGTTGTTTTTTTTACATTGTGCAAAGTTTCAAATCAATTGCCCTGAAGCACTAGCACTATTCAAGAGCATGCGGATAAATGCATTATCCTGGAAGACGGATCACCAGAGAACAGAGAAAATCAGACTTGGACTATATTAACCAATGAGCAGCAGTTATTATTAGGTGGTAGAGCATCTTGATATAGGAGTAGGAGGTGGAGCGTGAGGAGTTGGTGCCTGAGGAAAGATGTTTAGGCGCTGGCAGTAAAAATTGAAAAAGACCCCCTCTGCAATAAAAACACGTTTGCTTATTTACTTATTTAAAGTGGGGGGATCTATTCAAATGAATGACCATAAAGGGGTAACACCAAATGAAGAGTGGGTCGAACTAGTGCCCTAGTAGAACAGTAGAGTCTTGAGCCCTGATCGGGCATATTGCATATTTATATCTTAATATGTAATATACTTAATATATTTATATCCACATTAGGCAAAACATTGCATTAGCGCTCCGAGAGGAAAAAGAAAAAAAGTTGTCAAGGCTTCGATTCTCCTTAGTGCACATCGTCCCGGAGCAGAAATCCTGCTGCGAGTCCGGCTCAAGAAAACGACCGGAAGACCTGCGGCTGTTCATTTCATCTGTACTGTTCGAACCAGAGCAACAACAACAACAGAGCTGGAGTTTCCAGCTAGAAGAAGCTAGGAGCTGGGTGTAACCAACAGACCGTCAGTGGGTCAGGCTTAACGACGTAGCCCAGGCGGATGGTCCTCAGACTGGTCTCAGCTCCCACTCACCAAGCTAACGTAACAGCTAGCAGCTACAGGAGGCAGGGAGCCAGGCTAGAGTCGCTTGATGTGGGTCGGGGGGGGGAAGACACAGCAACGAACTCAGCTTGAAGCCAGCTAAACCAAACTCCGGATTCACAGCAGGGGCGGTAGTCATCTACTAGCTACTGGTGGGGCGGGGGGGGGGGGGGGGGGGGGGGGTTGCAACACCAGAGAAGAAAAACATATGAGGAGGAGAGCTTTGGGTATAAGAGTCTTCCTTCCGTGCGCTAACTAGTGCTGTGGAGTCAAGCTAGGAGCAGGGCTGGTGGAGGCCTGAGCTCACAATAGAGGAAACACGCAGCAGGCTTTCTGCTCTTTCTTTTGGGCCTTTGGGTTAGCCAAGGAGCCATTTTCATACCATCAAGTAAACAATTATAATTGGCCTACTTCTTTTTTATGCTGACTTGTGGTTTAAAAGTGCGTGTGTGTGTGTTTGTTTTTTGTGTGTTATGTGGTGGGATCTGTGTGTAATGCACATCAGTGCATTGCCGCATACATGTTTGGATGTGTTTATTTGCAATGTGTGTGACCATGACGGATATGCAGTCTATTAATATGAGAGGCAGGCAGAAAAGTGTGTGAGCGGGAACATGGCTGCATGTGTATGTTCAGCGCTGAAATGCCATGTTTGTTATGGAGGGAAAGCCAGATAGGGAGAGCGACAGGGAGAGAGAGGGGCTGTGTGCACACTGTTAACATGACAGAGTGGACTACTGGTTTACTAACAGGTTTGATAAATTACTGTCAATTTTCTTTGGGCCAACCTGGGAAAAGAAAAACTCAATGAGAATGTCTACTGACAGTATATCAGCGTCAAACAGGACTGTAATACCATTGCTGACTTACACTGTGGTTAGTTCGTAGCAATGTGTGGGAGCCTGAGTGAGTGAGTGAGTGAGTGAGTGAGTGAGTGAGTGAGTGAGTGAGTGAGTGAGTGAGTGAGTGAGTGAGTGAGTGAGTGAGTGAGTGAGTGAGTGAGAGAGTGAGTGAGTGAGTGAGTGAGTGAGTGAGTGAGTGAGTGAGTGAGTGAGTGAGTGAGTGAGTGAGTGAGTGAGTGAGTGAGTGAGTGAGTGAGTGAGTGAGTGAGTGAGTGAGTGAGTGAGTGAGTGAGTGAGTGAGTTACCTGGCAGGACGTGGCACTCCTGCTGTTGCTGGTCCCACTGACAGTTGAGGTTGAGCAGGCAGCTCCTGCAGTTTGCCGAGCGGGAGCACTCCTGCTCCTCCTTCTGAGAGCACCTGGACGTGTCTACAATGGACTGCATGCACCACACACACACACACACACACACACACACACACACACACACACACACACACACACACACACACACATGATCACAAACACACACACACACACACACACACACTCAAAGACACATGCATATGGATAAACACATACACACATAGATATACACACATATAGACACACATACTCGCACACAAACGCATGCACACACACAAACAAACAAACATTATTTTCAGTATGTCAGATTGCAACATTAACAGCTGTATAAAATGCCTTATGTTGCAATCTTCCACAACGTCATAAAAAATCCATACAACATGGAATGAAATCAGGGCACAAAGACATTATGAGTGTGAGTAAATACATATTATGGGCAAGGGAATAAACTAACTCAAGGGAGCTTCAACACAATCTTAAGATTTGTTTCTGTCATTTATTCTGTATCAGTGCCCTAATGTCATTGATCTGGATATATGATATGTAATATACTGGGAGATCGATGACATCTCCCCCAGGGAATCAACACCTCTTAAAAGTGGATTTTTCTCAGGCAATCCTAATTTCTAGAGGAATAGAGTGTGTGTGTGTGCTTGTGCATGCGTCCATGCGTGCGTGCGTGTGTCTGTGTTGGAACTAGTTGTCACCATTGACATTCTCGAGGATAAAACCTTAAACATGTTAAACACATCTGAATGCTAACTCATGGGTTGTATTGTGCTGCTACGCTGAAGGTGAGCGTTGGTGTGTGTGGCGTGTGGAGCGCGGGGTCACACACATGTCCCCGCCTGCGGGCGCCGTGCTTCCACAGGCTCAGCTGATGCTCCGACAGCATGGAGGGGGGCGGGGCCAGAGCCAGGGCACCCACATGCTGCCGCGCCAACTCCAGAGTTAGCTGGACACACACACAAGCACACACACACACACACACACACACAAGATGTACACATAAACACGATGCATTGCCTGTGTGCTTCTTCTTTCTAGAACATCTCTCGTATATTACACTTATAACATTGATTGTATTGATCTTACTGGAAGCTATGAATTGCAAAATTGTTATGTTAATAAATAAAAAATGAATTTGATTAAAAATGATCAAATCATCTCTGTCGTCTTGCTTTGAATAAACCATGGCCGCACTTACCCTCTTGTACCGACCAAGGAATCGATTAAGAAAATCAATCTATGTATCTGGTAAAGCATGAACAATGACAAGGCATGTTATTCTTCGCTTGCAACCACGTGATCAAAATGACGTAAAAAGTGCTTACGTCACGACGGCAGCCATCTTGGTAGGAAAACACATGCGATCAAAATGGCGTCTTCTACCAGCGAACCCAATAGTGCGATACAAATGTCTGAATGTTTCTCAAATGTAAGCGGTACCGGCAGATACCAGCAGAAATTTAACCTGTTAGGTTTCGATCCCTACAAACTGAAAAAGTCGGATTTTAGCGGGGATCATTATTATTATTCTTATAGCGCTGCTTTAACAAAAACGTTTTATTGATTGCACTACTGGTTAGAGGCTAAACTGCATTTCATTGTACTGGTTGTCCTTACTTGTGCAATGACAATAAAGTTGAATCTAATCTAATCTAATCTAATCAGGCCCTTTTACCGAGCGTAGATTACCCTGACATAGCGAACTACCACGTCTTTTATTTTTAGGTAAATCACTCCTAAAGGGCCAGGGATACGCCGCTAAGGTCATTGTTTTTAGCTCAGAATGCCAGAGTTGTTTTAGCGACACACTGTGATTGTATGGCTTGGCTGGATGAGTGCTGTTCCCATGTCGGTGCAATGCTGTGGGCTACTTGGAGTTCTTCGAGAATCAATGGCGCTCGCACATGCACTGATGTGGGAAATCGCTGGCTTCTTCCAGCGTACGTGAAGGTCATACCCTACGTGCCAGTTTGTGACATGGACTTCACAACTGGTAGGCATTATTAGCCAAACAAAAGAATATAATAGCAAAACAATTGAGGTTAGATACGCACTTTGCGATTGAATGACCTCCACTCTAATGTGACTGAAACACGTGTAGCGGATCGCAATGTTGTGATTGCTTTCCTACCAGGATGGCCGACTTCCGGTTTGGTTACGAATTTTAATTAGCTGTGACGTCAGTTGCAAATGAAGAATTGCATGTCTTAGAGGTGTGTGGACACTGCCCCTAGTGGCCAGATGGACTCACCACAGTGCAGTTGTTGGAGGCAGACATGCACTTCCTGTCTTCACACCACTGACATAACCATGTGTTGGCAGTGCAGCTGGCGCAGTCGGAGAAGCGGAAACACTGCTCGTCTGTGCTTTCTGGAAGAGGAAAGTGCATTGTATTAATTTGCTGTGGTGTATTGTTGAAGTGCAATTCATGTATGAAATGGAAACTACCTTACAGAGCCCCAATCAAGGTGTCTTTACTGTGCACCTCAGCCTAGAAGTCTGTGAGCACACGCAGTGGAGATTGAACACAGAATCAAAACTTGTTCATTGGTTCGTTTTTGGTTCCACTATTGGAGAAAAATAGCTAGCCAAGGCAATTTGCATACATTTACTTGGTTGGACAAACCAAGATAGAGCTATGGGAACTGCTCAACACTTGTTTGAAATAAAATGTAGCCTAATGGGTGTCAACGGCTCGTCGAGGGCCTGGTCTGGAACGTGTCCACAACACGAGCTGGGGGGGGGGCAACTCAAACTGCTTTACAAAAAGGGCCTCACGTTCACCCATAAATGCCCCCTTCACACACCGACAGCGGGGTCAACCATGCAAGGGGACCACCACCTCATCAGGAGCAGCTAGGGTTAGGTGTCTTTTTCAGGGACCCCTCGACGCTTAGCAAGGATGCAAAGCCAACCAGAACCAATATCATCCGAGAGCATTTAAATCACTCATATTACTAATAGCTGGCAGATGGCTGCAGCATTTCTAATAAGTTCTTCTCAAACCTTACCAACAGCACCTTAAAGCAATTAAGCTAAACCCATGCATGCAGCAGATACTATGAGCTGAATCCCAAACCTCCCGCTATAGAGTGAGAATCAAGAGGACAGTAATAGTGCTGATAGTTATTATTGGAAGCAGCAACACTGTTCAGTTGTTACAGGACCGTTTGGTTGTTACCGGCTGGGCAGAAAAGTTATCATTTTCATCTTAACCAGTGAGATGGCAAGACATCTGTCCCTTAGGTTTCCTCAGCACTGCAAAGTTTGAAGTGCTTTGTGACGTCATTCATAGTTAAAGTCTTGACTTTTTTTTTTGTAATATCACCAGAAAGAAATCAAGAATAGATTTCATTTGTATAAATCTAATACAGATGCATGGCTTCCGCTGCTAATCATTAGAGTGCTGATCAAGCAAGAAGGCACCAAAGAACGCCAATTGCATCGTCAGGGTAATATAGAGATCCCTGTGGTATTATTGAGCGTCTGCCTTGGGAAGTAGCTGAGGACAGGTGTCTGCTTTTGTTCAAACTTACTTGGACAAGACATTTATCTTTCCAGACAGATCCGTTCAGAGCAGGTGTCCAGTTAAGTCATCAAAAAAATGTAGAAATCGTGGTGAAATTGGAAGTTGGGGAGGGGTTGGAGCTTGGAAGGTGAGCAAGATTGCTACATTTGTGAAAAATGTATGATATTACCTCTGGAGACTAAGAACTGTGGTTCTAAATTATCCAAAGACATGATCCACTCACTCACCAGCCAAGTCAATAGACATTTGGATATCAATAAATGGCAACTTGCATAGACACAAATACAAGAATAATAGAAACAATACGGGTATAAATACAGCTAAATGCTAGTCTGAAAGGACAGACTAGCGCTTTAGCTCAAAACATCAGACAGACTTCCTTATGACGAAAACCTTATGAATACACCTGCCCTAGGTCTGCCCAAGACGAAGCAGAAGAAGGAATGTATGTTGTGAATCAACCTAAGAGCTCTCTATCTGGCTGCATTGGCGTGCAAGGTGAGGGTTGCAAGAAAGATGGGGACTTATTTTCTTAGCCCTGTGCTAATTGCTCTGGAATGAGGTAATTGTTGTTGCCCTGACCTCTTGCTCTGCCCTCCATTTCAGCACGCAAACAAACTTCAGAGGCCAATTCTGTACAATTAGTTAGTCTCACAAAAAGATTAAGCCTTCTGGGTGTCAATTTTGAATGTCGCTTTTCAGAGTGATTTATCGTACTGCATTGAAGAGAAATAAAGACAGATGAATGAATCACCAGAGAGAGAGGCAGAGAGGTCTGCAATATGTAACTTGGTTTCACCTTATCGTATTCTATGTCTCAAATGTTCTGTTGAATTGATTAAGCCACAATTAAATGTTTATTTTGCCAATAAAGCGTGTTTGAATGGGAGGAAAAAGGAGCGAGAGAGAGAGAGAGAGAGAGAGAGAGAGAGAGAGAGAGAGAGAGAGAGAGAGAGAGAGAGAGAGAGAGAGAGAGAGTAGAGATACAAAGATGCACTCAGGGTGACCGGGGACGTACCCGGGCGCAGGGGGCAGAAGGGGGCGGGCACCACGTCGGCGGCCAGGTGGGGCTCCCAGGGGACACATTGACCTTTGACCCAGTGGCAGCGGACTCCCGGCCCGGCGGTGGCACAGGCGTCGGCGTCAGCCCATGCCAGGCAGGAGGGGGGGGTGTAGGCCAGCAAGTCGTTCAGAAGCAGCCCGGAGAACCCCCCGAAGATGAACACGGAGCTGAGGGCACAGACTCAAAGTTACTGTTTGGTGGAGCTCTATTGAGAGAAGGGAGACTTCTCTCAAGCCAAGAGGATATTTTCCATCGGTAGTCCCTGGCCAAGGTGAGGAAAAGGCTTTGTTAAATACAAAAAAGCAAAAGCAGAATAGGACTTGTAGTTTAAAGATTGGAAAAGGACACTATTGACCAATATACAAAAATCGACAAAATAAAATACATACACACAATAACATAATTCATTATAAGAAGTAGTAGCCAGTGCTACTGTAGTTAGCTACACTTTAACAGTAGTTAAGTCAAAGGCAAGTATTTAAGTCATTCATGTATGCGATCAACTCTAGATTCTCGCAGAGAGAAGAAAACCTCTCACGCGGATGTCTTAGGTGTTTTTTTCAGGATTTTATTTACAGTGAGCCACTGTTAAGCTCTGTGCTATAAATCTCCTTTCTGAAGGATTTGGAAAATAATTTCACAAACTGGGCGACACTTGTAATTCCCAAATTGTATGTAAAATAGGGGCACTGTAAATGACTCAAATCGTGCAAGAAGTGTGTTGGAAATGATGACTGATGATTGTTTCGGGACTTCCTGAGGGAAACAAACTTACATAACGCACAGAGATTTAAAAAAGGAGCAGCATGTATCATGGTGAGGGTAAGACAAGGGAGCTGTTTTGGCACCTCACTATAGATAGCATAAAGAAGGATACTGCCAGAACAAGGTAAAGGAAAACTTGTAAAGTTAGACGCAGGGATCAGTCGAAAGAACTGGATGACACATGGCCTGCACTTCTAAACATAACAGAGGCGTTGAGAGAGAACCAGGAGAAAGTACAACAGAGAAGGAGGCCTCAAGGTCAGAACAGCAGAAACCAAAATAAATGTTTTTAAGAGATGTTTCAACACCTATCCCAACGACCCAACTGCACCACAGGTTGGCAGAGAGAGATGATACAGGAATACATATTAAGTCCTTGTTTTTATAGAGAACTTCAAGAATGAGTTGAAGGAAGTTGAACTCATTGTATTGTGTCTTTGATGGTATTACCGGGTAGAGTGGGGGTTTTAACTCACCCGTTCTTCACCACAGCCGAATGGCCAAACCGGTTGGCATCCCTGTGGAGACCCGGCCTGGGGAGAACTTTCCAGCTATCGCAGGCTGTGGACACACACATACACACACACACACACACACACACACACACACACAAATACACACACACAGTTATACACAAACACACACACAAAAAAATGCATCGTTACTCACACAGACACACAAACAAACACAGTTACTCAAACAGACACACGCAAACACACACTAACACACATACACAGTTTCACACACAAACAGGTACACACACAGTTACAAATACAACCACACAGACACACACACAAACAAACACACCGTTATTTACACAGTCACACACAAACTAACACACACACACAGATACACACGTAAAACATACATCAAGTCGTGAATGCTAAATTATTCAAGGGAAAAAAATAAGGAAACAGACAATGCAGCATTAGAGACCAAGTATGATGATTTAGTTTGACAATCTTATTTGGTGCATCATTTCTCCTTACTCCCAGAAGGTGGTAAGGAAGCAATATTACTCTCTCTCCAGGAAATATTCATCCTTGGAGATGACGCCAACATATACATCAGTAGTTTCAGCCACCGCATGAAGTTCACAAAATCTGTATCCTGAGCACACAATTGCCCATGAAGAGGAGCAGCGAGGTGTGGGATACACGGTGCAGTTATCCTTCACAGAGAGGTGCTCAAATTGATATGCAAACCTGACACCCTTAGCCTGGCCTAACCCTAACCCTCTCAAATCGAAGCTAATCATAAGGTGAGGGAGATAAACTGTAAGTGGTCTTAAGTAAATAAGCATGTTAATCTCTCTCTCTCTCTCTCTCTCTCTCTCTCTCTCTCTCTCTCTCTCTCTCTCTCTCTCTCTCTCTCTCTCTCCCTCTAGAGCTGTAAAATATTTCCCTCTCTCTACTTAACAGTTATCTTGACATTTTAATGAACCCTTTGTGATCCCATTAAAAAAACATGTAAATTAGCGACTATGTGTGTGTGTGTGTGTGTGTGTGCGTTTTGGGCGGTGTGTGCTTGTTTGTGTGTTCCCTCTGAATAGTTGCCGTTTAGGGAGATGAGCCCACCCAAAGACACGACTGCGGAGCAAGCGATTTTTGGTTACAAGAGGAGGCCAGGTTGCTAACGACCTCGTTAAGCGATGGGCTAATTGGAAGCACTCGTTTAAAAAAAGGGAGAAAGCAATACGACAGATGACACCGCGTAAGGACGTGGGAGTCCATCCAATCAGCTCTGCCGGTGACAGCATCGCAAGTAGAGAGCTCAAAAGTCAATCGCATTAACGTCAACCATTGTGCTTTACAAGCCAATTGCAGAGACTCAGCCCCATAAAATGTGTCTGTAATAACAGTCAGGGCTAAACGGTGGGTGGTGAAGAGTTTTTTTTCCTAGAGGACTTGTACTTAGAAGTTGCAATCTATAAAACTGGATGTCTGCAGTAGGTCAATTCAAGTCCGCCTCTTCTCAAAAAAAGCAAACGTGAATATAAAAAAAAAAGAAAAAGCAAACGTGAATATAAGTGTTGATAATAATGTGAAAAAATGGCTTCTGATGAAGATCAGAACATAAATTGTATTTTCCATTCCAGTTCAGGTGCTGCTTACACACAAACACACACACATTCCTCAACTCAGATACACTCAACAAAACACACACACACTTCTCCAGAATTACTCTCATAAACACACAAACACACATACACTCCTTAACACAAACACAGACACACACACACATTTTCATTTCCTCCCAGGAAATGAGAAAAGGCTCTGTTAATAATGCATGGCGAGGGAGATGGAGAAAGGATGGGGGGTGGGGGGGTGCAAGGACGATGGGGGCAGTAATGGGAGGAGCTGAGGACAGTGGGGGGTGGTGGTGGGGGGGAGGAGAGGAAGGTGGGGGGAGACAGGTGAGGAGAGAACGGGAGTGGGGATGAGATGAGGGTAGGGGAGGGAGTGTGGGTTAGGTGAGGTGAGCGGCCCATAAATGTACCAAGGCATGGCTTTAGGCTTTTTTAAATTAGTGTGTGTGTGTGTGTGTGTGTGATTGTTGCACTGCTCGTCATGCCATGTGCAGTTGTGTTTTTGTGCGCTGTTTTTCATGCATGTGACACCTTGTTCACACTACCTCCGTCCATCGACGGATCTCATTGACTTTGCATGGGGCGCTCGCGAAATGCATTGTGGGTCCGTCCGTTCTGTGTCAAAAAGTATAGAAATGTTCAACTTTTCAGGCAGCAACGGATCCGTCGGCCAATCGGACTGTGTTATGCAAATATACGCACGGACACTGTCCAATGAAATCGCCTTTGTAATACAACCTGGAAGATCAAATGGATACGTTAAAAATCCCCCATCCGTCGACGGACGCATCTAGTCTGAACAAGGCGTAAGTGTGGGCGTATGAAAGTTGTCTTGTTGGGAAGACTATATGTGCATGTAATATACTATGTACCTTACATACACATTTTATTATCATTTATTTCAGAATAGATACGTGTTTTATTAAGTCTATGTATTTGTGTATTTGTGTATTTGTTATTTATGATCAGACGCAAATTAGTATTTCTCGCCGCAGTACTATTTCCGCTGGTCTGTGAACGTTTTGCCTAAATAATGGATCCTGTTCTACACTAAAGTCAGACACTTACTACGCACGGTGTGCTTCAGGTCATTGATCGAGATAACCAATAACAGGCTGCACTCAAAGGTGCTTCAAAGGTAAGCAACAAGTGAGGCAAATTAAATAATAGCTACTATATTGTTCTCCGCAAGTCAGCTTCATAAGAGAAACAAAATGATTTATTACATCGCAATTGCAGTTTCCAGCTGCACACACAATGAGGCCACGCGCGATGCTACGGCTTCCATTTTCTCCGCATTTCAACTCATAAAAAAAACAGCCCAGTAAGAGGCTAATAGGCCTGTGTTTTACCCATTTCATGCCCTTGTTTCATCTTTTGAAGAAAATCTCTAATTTAGACCAAGGTGAATAACTACGTTTGTTTAGTCTTAGAAAGACCGTAAATGGCCACAGGGTGGCAGGGAGGGCGAAGTCATCATTAGATAATAGCGGGCTGGGAAGCAGCACACCGGTCAAATTGTCTTTCTTTTCTTTTCTTTCTTTCTCTTATAATCGCTGGGTCGAACAGCGGTCCGCTGCTGTTACAGAAATATGCGGATTTGGGTGAGAAAAATACCTTGAATGCACATCACTGGTTTTGTGTGTGTGTGAGTGTGAGTGCATTAACTTGAGAATGTGTCTGATGTGTGTGCGCACGTGTATGTGCATGTATGTGTGCGTTTGTGTTTGTGTGTATGTGCGTGTGTGTGTGCGTGTGAGCGCTTGCAGATGCGCGTCAGTGCTTTGGAAGGTAGAATGGAGAGGGCTTTAATTAGAGTTCATCTCCCCCCAATCCTCCAATCTAATTAGAAGCATTGGGAGGGGGTGCTGGGGGCCGTAATGGATGGATGTGTGTGTGTGTGTGTGTGTGTGTGTGTGTGTGTGTGTGTGTGTGTGTGTGTGTGTGTGTGTGTGTGTGTGTGTGTGTGTGTGTGTGTGTGTGTGTGTGTGTGTGTGTGTGTGTGTGGATGGGGGGGAGGGGGCGGTAGAATTAGATCCAAATGAAAAGAGCCTTCTGTGTGGCTCTGGATCTAATGCGTGGCAGCGGGCTGTGGGGGGAAAAAAGCGACAGAAACCAATGACGGCCGCCTCTCCACTCCCAAGGTTAGTGTGGCAAAACAAAACCAAATTAGCAGTGAGAGAAGGGGTGGGGTTGGGGGCATGGGGAGAGCACATTAAGAAACGGAGGAGGAGGAGGGATGCACAAGCAATGAGGTGTTCCACAGGTGCAACTAATTAAATATCTCCTGCGGAGGATGGGGAGGAGGAGGGGCGATGGGAGGAGCGGGGGAGATGTGGCGAGGTGGGGAGGAGGAGGGAGATGTGGAGGAGGTGGTGAAATGGGGTGAGGTGGAGGGGAGAGGAGGAGGGCAGATGGTGAGGAGGATGGAGATGGGGAGAGGAGGAGGGGAGAGATGGGGAGAGGAGGAGGGGAGAGATGGGGAGAGGAGGAGGGGAGAGATGGGGAGAGGAGGAGGGGAGAGATGGGGAGAGGAGGAGGGGAGAGATGGGGAAAGGTGGAGGGGAGAGATGGGGAGAAGAGGAGGGGAGAGATGGGGAGAGGTGGAGGGGAGAGATGGGGAGAGGAGGAGGGGAGAGATGGGGAGAGGTGGAGGAGGGATCGGGAAAGGAGCAGAGGAGAGGGGGAGGAGGAGGGAGAAGGGGAGAGGAGGGCAATGCGGAGAGGAGAGAAGGGAGATGGGAAAGGAAAAGGAGAGATGCGGAGAGGAAGGGAGATGGGGAGACACATTTTCACATTTTCTATCCATCTATCTCTCTGTTTCTTTCTCGGTCCTCAGGCCTCGTAACTACCCCTCTGCATATTGTGTGTGTGTGTGTGCGTGCTTCATGTTGTCTGGGTGCGATAAAACCCTGTGGTCTCCTTCTCCCACCTACCATGACTTATTTATTAATGCTTGTATCTGCAGATTCCCCTACTGATTTATTGGCTGCTGGCCCCCCCTCTCGTTCACTCAGAGACGCAGGCCCGGCATGCGGTGCTGAACATGTGTGTGCATCGTGTCTAATATCCCAGGATTAACGCATGTGTGTGGCCATTTGTGAGTGTGTGTTTAATATCCCAAGATCAGGGATATTAACGGCCTGATACACAGAGATAGGTTGTGTGTGTGTGTGTGTGTGTGTGTGTGTGTGTGTGTGTGTGTGTGTGTGTGTGTGTGTGTGTGTGTGTGTGTGTGTGTGTGTGTGTGTGTGTGTGTGTGTGTGTGTGTGTGTGTGTGTGTGAAACATATGAAATGTGTATTATAAAACTAAAAACACATTGACTATTTACCAACTCGTTGTTCATACATTGGGCCCTATTTAAAGTGAGAAGCGCCAAACGCAAGTAGCTTTGTGAGCGGTTCTATGGCAATGTTGCTATTATAGCAACAGATAAATGACTCTTGCGCCCGACGCATATCTAAAAAGGGTTGCCCGGAAGTAGCCTGATTCATTCATTCTTTTTAACACTCACTCGCGATAAAACTATGTTTTCTCACAATCAAATACTCATCAACCCTAAAAGTTATGGGCTTGTACACGATGTCTGTTTCAAGAAAATATGTTTTTGCTGTACAGTGTTTGCATAGGCATTGATTTAAAAGTACAACTTATTACCGCTGTATCAGCTGTTCTTTTCCAAATAACTTAGCCAACGTTATAATTTACCCTAAAACGAGATTTTGTTTTGGAAGGCTGGGATATAGCCTACTTTGCTCGAGTTTATTATTGTTATTATTATTATTTTAATTCATTCACACACTACTACAGTGTTCATTCATTCAGCCCCTATGTAAAAAAAAAAATCCACAATCCAAAGGGGGGGGGGTATATTAACATGTGACTGCATACAAATGTGTCCAGAGACATGGTGACTAATGTATGATAGTAAGCATTATTGGCCCTTAATACTTATATTCCGAAACAACACTGCCTCAAAAGGCAGTGAAAATTAGCCTAAGCAACACCAGTAGAGGCATATACTTTTCCCTGAAATTGTAAACGTGCAAAAACATAAATTTATATTTATGTGGCATTCAGTCCAATGCTTAAAATATATCTGTCGCATTCAGTAGGCCAATGCTGTGGTAAAGTGTGTAAAGTATGACCAAGCGTTTCTTTCTGTTCAATAGATAGAACTTTATCAATCCCCTGAAGGAGAAATTTGTTAATGTTTGTCCCTATAAAACAATAATGGTAAAAAAATAAATACAAAACATGACGGTAACTCTAAAGTCAAACAGTCCAATCTGAAGTCTCTACTTAACCTCTCCCCTACTCACTTCCACCAATGCAAAGCGAACAGAACTGAGTAAGGGGAGGGTGTAGCCTGACTAGTTTGTGAACAACCCAGAGAAATGCAATGCAAATTCAATGTGAACATGTATGAGGCTTTGTAATAAAATCCAGGAAGATTTTGGTCTTCCTTTTTTTTCGGTCAGTTGCGCAACTGCTTTATCGATCTGTAAGATAGCACCATGTATCATTTGCGCCGGAACATATCTCTGCTTTTCGCTGAGACGCCTCTCAGGGCGCAACTCATGTGGCGCGAGTTTGCTGCGGGGGAAAATCAGCTTTGTGCCGGGTGCAAACTGGCAACAATGCATGCGTCATGTAGAAAGTCAATTGCGCTGGGTGCAAGATAGGCCCCATTGACTTAAACCGTGTTGGATATGCTTTTTCAGAAATCTAACTGATTTAATATTTACTGACTCATTCATCGTTCACTGACCAAAACGTAGTATAGCTACTGCAAATACGTGTTAAGAGTGAAGAGTTATTTAGTGAAATTTGTAAATAACACCTTGGACATGTGTCAGCTACGAGTGAGTGAAATGCGCTGTGTAAATCTAAGTTGGGGTCGTAAGGCTCGGTCGGGGAACACTCCTCTATGGCAGAGAAACATACTGGACGGCAAGAGAGAAGCAGGGGAGGATATTTGTTTGTTGAATTTCAAAATCACATTCTCCGGCACTCTTTTTTGCTTTTCTGATGTCTCTCATTACAGCTCTTTAATTTAGCGGTCTTCAGGCCGCTAAATAGGGCCCTACGAATTCTTTGTCCATCCAATGGACCAGTTCATTTCATAACATTTACATTAAGGGCATTTAGCAGACGCTTTCATCCAAAGCGACTTACAATAAGAAGAAGTCAGAAGAAGGAGAAACAATATATCGTTGTGGGTACAGTTAGGTTGTTCATAGAAACAAGTGCAAAGCACTTACAATCGCTAGGTTAACCCACCCCCTGTATCTAACAAAGATAGCTAGGATAAGAACAAACTTACTTACATTTTTCTATGACTATATTGATTAAAGGGAATCACTGTGAGACACAATGTCACAGGGAAAATGCCCTTTCCTTCTCCTCCTTCTGTTCGATCCTACCACTGCTCTTTTGGTTTCCCACTGTGCTGCTATCTGTTCTGCTCCCCCTTCATATACCTGTCCTTCTTTGTGCACCCTCCTATCGCTCTCTCCTCGGGGGATATTCAACCCTCCCCATCTAGCCTATGGTGTATGCTGGGAACCAGACCAATCCGAACCAAAGTTCATGTTTAATTGGCTCTGCAGTCTGGCTCCCCTCCCGCACAAAATGATTTCTGCCTGGTACGAGACAGACCGACCATTTACAACCGTGTATCTATCATGAGGTGGGATAAATATGATGATGGTGAAGGCGCGTCATAGATGCATTTCTCAAGAACATCAAAGATGGCTGCCGCAGATGTAGAACGGTCTATTGATAACCCCATTGAGACAGTATTAAACAAACTGGATGGGATCTTTTCACTAAAAGAATAACCGACTGCACTTAAATATTGCCTCCTCACCAGTCCTCCATGAGAAGAGAGAGTGAGAGTGAGAGTGAGAGTGAGAGTGAGAGTGAGAGTGAGAGTGAGAGTGAGAGAGAGAGAGAGAGAGAGAGACAGACTGAAATTCGCCACCCAGTGCTGCATATCTGTCTCATCTGAATTACAAACCTCGACTCCAATAGCATTTTCCTCTGCTCTTCCACATGGAATTCATGAAATTAGCTATATTTCAAAAGTGTTTTTGTTTGTTTTATGTTATTTGGGGAGGGGGCCTTGTCACTGCACTAAACAGTCTCACATGAATTATGAATTACATTAGATCCAGGGGGACAATGAATGAAGGAGTGAATGTGTCACAGCTGCGTCTCGGTGTTCAGCATCCCTACCTATGTCATAGGCCAGGAAGTCGGCAGAGAAGCATTTGGCTCCGTTGCTTAGTGACGTGTCATTGTGAGTGTTCCCGCCGAACACCAGCATTGTGCCGCTGACGAGCACCGCAGAGTGGAGGTACCTCGCCTGACCACTCTCCCTGAGGATCAGCCTGGACACGCATGCACACACGTATGCACGCACACACACACACACACACACACACACACACACACACACACACACACACACACACACACACACACACACACATACACCAACAAGGTTAGGAACAAGGATAAAACTTCATGCAAGGCAGAAAGGGTACGGATGCACACACAAACAGAGACACAAATATATGTGCAACAACGCATCCATGTGTTATTTACTGGAACACATTGAGTCGTGAGTCATGTAGAGACAAAAACACACAAGAGAGAGGGATAGTTCAAGGTTTCTCTAATAGATAAACATGACGCATATGTTCCTCTGTTTAGTTGTAAGGTGGGCTTCTGCCTCTGTGTGTGTGCATGTATGCGAGTGTGTGTGTGTGTGTGTGTGTGTGTGTGTGTGTGTGTGTGTGTGTGTGTGTGTGTGTGTGTGTGTGTGTGTGTGTGTGTGTGTGTGTGTGTGTGTGTGTGTGTGTGTGTGTGTCTTTGTGTGTATGTGTGGGGGTGCTTATGGATGTGTGCATGGTGCCGTGTTATTAATGGTATCTGTCTGGATATTTGACCCGTCCCGTGGTGCCTGCCCTTCGTACCAACTGTTCATTCACAAGGCTGAGCCCACACACACACACACACACACACACACACACACAAACATACACACACACACACACACACACACACACACACACACACACACACACACACACACACACACACACACACACACACACGCACACACACACATACACAACATAGGAGGTCTCAATCTGCAGAGTGTGGACTGGCAGGGGTCAGAGGTCACATAGCGGGGAACAACTGGAATGGATATCCAGTCGCCCGTAGCAGTTTAGCTCCCAGACATGAGCGACCCCGGCACGCCTGCTGAGGCCCCAGAATGCCTCGTGACGGTGCAGTGATAATGTGATAGGGTATCGATCCACCCAATGGAAACCCCCTCCTCTCCCTCACCCCCTCTAAAGCTGTCCAGCAGGTTAGCTCAGGGTCACTGAGGGGACAGCCACGTCGCCATGTCAGGATACTTTCTCTGCCACAATGTCCACACCTGGTCTTTTATTAGCTGCTACAGAATCTGTGATGAGAGGACGGGTTTACTGACACAGAGCGAGCTCAGAGCCTCCTCTACCGAGAGCTGGACCAAAGGCCAGAAAGAATTGGAGTTTCAACTGAGCAGATGACATCTTGATGAATTGATTGCTATGCATTACCAATATTAAGGCCCAATGTAAATCAATCAGAGATAAATAACTTCTTTATAGGAGTTTTTGGGATATAACCTATCACACTGCAATGATTGGTTACACTTTGTGTGATTTTCTAGAGGGCTCTGATGAGAAAAGTTACAAAGTTATAAATGCCTCATTAAGTCATAGTTATTTTAGACCTTGAAGGCGGGTTAGAGTGTTGACGTTCCTTCCAAACGATATTTTGGACTATAAATAAGTTATTGGCTTACAGACAACATGCCTTGAATGGCTTAGCATCCTGAGAACACATTCTGGTTGGAAAGCGAGAGTCAATCTGAGACACTCTGAATGTGTGATAGCGCACGATCGCCTATGTTGTGTGCACGCTTGCGTGTCCTGCGTACGCACGTGTTTGTATTTGTTTTGTAAGCAAGCAATCATAGACGTGTATCTATGAACCTTCTATGCTCTACCTAATCCACCACAATAATCCATACTTCATTTCTGCATTCATCAACGTGGGTGTGGTGCCCATCCGGCCCGCTGGTGTGTGCACAAGGAGCGGTGTGTGATAGGAGGGGTCCGGGCCTGCAGCCTCCCCATGGGAGAGAGTCTGTCTCTGGGTCCCCTCCTGTCAGTGCACACCAACCACCGCCACTGAGACCTCGAACGGCATGGTGCAAAAACAGCAAGACGCAGATGCATCCCCTCTCTGTTCCTCTACGGGGCCTGGTGTATTGTTGTGTATTGTTGTGGGGTTTCTTTTCTGACTCGCGATTGTCTATATTTACTGGTAACTTCAATGCATTGTTACGCACTCCAAGCGCCATGTGCAGTCATGAATATTTCATGACTCCCTTCGATCAAAACAGACTCTTTTACACCAGTGACGGCGCTAATGTTGGAACCGGGGGGACGCGCACGTGCCGATGCGCATGTCGGGGGAGGTGGGTTCTCCTTTTTCGTCTTTTCTTGTTATGCCACAAGAAATAGCAATATCGTGTTTCAGCATTGGATACCTGGGAACTCGGTTAACGTCTGCAGCACACAGACGTGGTTGAGTGGGCCGATGGAAATGATACGCGCATGACAGACCACCACAAACACACTCAAGCACCCAAACAAACATACGGACGCATTTAAACGAGGATCCAGATGTGTACAGAGTGTGTATACACGGCACACAGAGTGTGGTCATTAGGCATTCAACAGCAAACATTACCGAATACCAGACAAGTAAACCTCCCTCCAACGTACGCAGTAAAGGGTGTGTGTATTTGTTAATTTGTGTGCCTGTATGTTTATATATATGTGTGCCTGTATGTTTTTATATATATATATATCTATATATATATATAGATATATATATATATATATATATATACCGGTATGTTTACATATACCGGTATGTTTATAAGCATTTATGTTATATGTACTTGTATTTATATGCATGTATGTATGGTATGTATGTGCGTGTATATATGTTTATATTTATATGTATGTATGGTGAATGTTAATATGTATGTATGTATGTATGTATGTATGTATGTATGTATGTATGTATGTATGGATGGATGGATGTATGTATGTATGTATGTATGGATGTATGGATGGATGGATGGATGGATGGATGGATGGATGGATGGATGGATGGATGGATGGATCGATGGATCGATGGATGGATGGATGGATGGATGGATGGATGGATGGATGGATGTGTGAATGTGGGAATGTGGGTATGGTGTGTGTGTGTGTGTTTGTTTATATGTGTGTTTATGTTTATATGTGTGAATGATGTGTATGCTCTCACCAGGTACGTGAGTGGACGTGGTAGCGGTACAGGTGGTCTACCAGGCCGTACTTGCTGCTGCTCAGGCTCTTGTAGCCCCCGTGGAGGAACACGTAGCCACTGGCCCGGTCGTACACACTGCTGTGGCCGTAGCCCCCCTGGACCACCGCCCCTCCCGTTGAGACCACCTGCCACGAGTTGGACACTGTGCGGGAAGGGGAGAAAGACAGAGAGAGAGAAAGAGAGAAAGAAAGAGAGAAAGAGAGAGAGAAAGAGAAAGAGAGAGAGAGAGAGAGAGAGAGAGAGAGAGAGAGAGAGAGAGAGAGAGAGAGAGAGAGAGAGAGAGAGGAGAGGGAGAGGGAGAGGGAGAGGTAGAGAGAGAGAGAGAGAGAGAGAGAGAGAGAGAGAGAGAGAGAGAGAGAGAGAGAGAGAGAGAGAGAGAGAGAGATTAACATCATGCTAACCAAAGATATTATTCAATAACACAGTGAATATAATGCATGGAAATTTGGGGTTGAAAGAAGAGCATGAGATGAGGAACGAGGGAAAGAACAGGTTCATAGTTCTGGTGTGTGTGTGTGTGTGTGTGTGTGTGTGTGTGTGTGTGTGTGTGTGTGTGTGTGTGTGTGTGTGTGTGTGTGTGTGTGTGTGTGTGTGTGTGTGTGTGTGTGTGTGTGTGTGTGTGCATGTGTGCATGTGTGAGTGTGTGAGTGTGTGAGTGTGTGAGTGTGTGTGCATGTGGGGGTAGAAGATAAGACAAAAAGAGGACAAGAGGGGCAGCAGGAACGCGAATAGGAGAATGAGAGGGAATATTAACACAGTTTGTCAGCGACAGAGAGCTGCATTGACACCTCCAATGATCATTAAAGGATTTAGCACTAGTGGCTGTCAGACAGTGAACATGGTAGTAGTACCGGTATTGGAGCCGGAAGACTAAAAAGGAGACGATGGGAAACACAGAGAAATGAGTTTGAGAGTAAATCAGTATAGGTTGAGTTCATTAGAGCTTTGGGGCGGGATTTGGCTCAGGAGGTAGAGCGGGTTTCCTGGTAAGCGGAAGGTTGCTAGTTCGATCCCCGGCTCCCCCTAGAGTGTTGAGGTGTCCCTGAGCAAGAAGCCTCAGCATAACTGCTCTCGACGAGCTTGCATGGTTGACACCGCCGTCGGTGTGTGAATGTGCGTGTGTGAATGGGTGAATGTTAGGCCATATTGTAAAGCGCTTTGAGTGGCCACTGGTTTAAAAAAAGCGCTGTACAAATGCATTCCATTTACTTTGTATTGCAGAGGGGTTCAGGTATGAATAACACTCGATTACAAAAACGAAATCCAGACCAAAATACACACAACCTCTGATCCTATTAAAGAGAACAACAACAACAATAACACATCCTAAAAGACGGCAAGAACACACACATGGAACAACATCTCAGATGAACTAGCAGAGAAGAGCAGCGGACAACGGATGGGATGAAAACAAACACAATACTTACAGAGAAACAGAGGGGGGGTGGGACTGAGAGAGGGATGAAACGTGAGAAAAACAGAGACAGCCCAGCAGTCATTGAGGTCTGACAAAAGACCCACAAACAACAGGAAACCCACAAGCAAACCAAGTCAAACAGGCAGCCACACTATCAGGCAGACCTACAGGAGAACAAACTGTTAGACGGAACGGCAAAGAAACAGGCAGGCCTACAGGCAAACAAACAGGCAGGCCTTTAGACAAAAAAACAGGCAGGCCTACATGTTAAAAAACAGGCAGGCCTACAGCCAAATAAACAGGCAGACAGATAGCTCTAAACAGACGAGCAGCGGTGAAGCCGACGGGGGGCCCCGACCGAGGTGAGAGAGAGTGCAAGAGGAGAGAGAGTGTAAGGTGACGTGAAAGGAGAGAGCGAGAGCGGGAGGAATGAGGTGGCAGCGGAGAGAGGAGGACAACAGAAGGGCATCGCTTGTCTCTCCTGCGTCTGATAATTGCACAGAACCTGCTTCAGTGAGTGGCCATTAAATCCCTTTTAGTTCATGTTTAACACCCATTCCCCCACCCCCCTGCCACTCCTGCTCTGTCTGACTACAAACTAATGGCAAACAACTCAAGACAGGGGCAAGGGGGAGGAGAGAAATGGGGAGAGAAAAGAGAAAATAATAAAAATATTAAAGGCTGAGAAAAGGACAAATGGAAATGGAAAACGTTGTTTGCGGTATGTGGACTGAGGTGGAGAACACAATCGGATAAAGAGAGAGAGAGAGAGAGAGAGAGAGAGAGAGGGAGAGAGAGAGAGAGAGAGAGAGAGAGGGAGAGAGAGAGAGAGAGGGAGAGAGAGAGAGAGAGAGAGAGAGAGAGACTCAAACACACACACACACACACACACACACACACACACACACACACACACACACACACACACAGAGAGTCAGACAGAGAGTGAGATAGGGAGAGAGAGAGACAGACAGACAGACAGACAGACAGACAGACAGACAGACAGACAGACAGACAGACAGACAGACAGACAGACAGACAGACAGACAGACAGACAGACAGACAGACAGACAGACAGACAGACAGACAGACAGACAGACAGACAGACAGACAGACAGACAGACAGACAGAGACATAGAGAGAGTGAGAGAGAGTGAGAGAAGTGTTACATGTAATATTAGCAGAGCGTGGGGAAGTGATAGAGCGGATGGATCTAAGGGGTGGAAAGAAAGACAGTAGGACAGATGAGGCAGAGACCCAGAGCAACGGAGAGTGGGAGAGAGTGGGGGAGGAGGAAAAAGAAGGGAAGGAACAAGAGGTGAGGTGAAGAAAGTGATATCATGACAGCAGAGCAGGCGATAGGGATAGATGAATGTCTGTGAGGGACTGGGGGGAGAGGAGAGGAGGGGGGGAGAGGAGAGAGGCGTGAGAAAATATGGGGTGGGCGAGAAAAAAAAAGAGGTAGTGTTGAAGAAGTAAAATGGGGAAATGCTAGGAGCACACGGTGGTGAGAAGCCAATGATCCGAGAGCCGGAGAACATATGGTGGTGTTTTTACAGAAACGGAGGGGGAGGTGACGGGGGCCATGAAAAAGTTAGAGAGAGATGAGCGGGAGGGAGTGGGAGGATTCAGCGCCAACATTAATCACTGTCTTCAGCCAGACACTTGGGCCTAGGCGCCCAGCCTTAACCAATGGTCTGCGTGTGTGTGTCCGTGTGTATGTGTCTGCTTGTGTGTGTGTGTGTGTCCACTTACTTGTATTTGTACTAAAGCCGGCAAGGTTGCTTTAGCGTATATTCTATACAAACACTTCTAACCAGTAGGTGTGTTTACAATTAGAAAGTGTATTAACGTAAGGAGTAAAACATCAACCATTTATCTTTCGCATTTTTTCGAATACCAATTTCCAATAACATTTTTGCCATAATTACATAATGCTTACTTTCAACCATAAAGTTATTGGCTTTTCATCGACTTAATCAGCTGAAGTTAAGATATTGTTCTGCGGTGCTGTGAGAATATTGTTTTTGCATAGTCAAGAAGATCTGGTCCATTGTGTTTGACCATTATTTTCATTGTTCAATCCGTACCAACTTTATTTGGAATTGTTAAAAGGCACAGGTGTCCCGTTATTGAAGAATGCAAAATAATGCACAACCTTGGGACGGTATTGACCAATCAGAATCAAGTATTTAACAATGATTCAATATAAATACATGTAAATACTTGGTTAGCTATGATCCCAAGTGTGTCTGTGTTTGTGTGTGAGTGCAAACATCCCTCGCGCAGTGTCTATCCGTCTCCAGCTCTGATTTCCAAGGTCCAGTACACAGACTAATACCGCCATCTAGTGGTTATATTGAAAACCTCCCAAGTATAAAAAAATGTTAAAACACCATCGACCAAGACCAAAAAGTGAGATGGAGACTGCCTACGACTTTTAAAAAAAACCTGTGTTAACAGTGTTAATAATGACAATCACAGGCCTATGTTCAATAGAACGTGTTTAATGATATCCTGTGGTAACAGCGCTCATAATGAGAACTAGTGGACTATGTTTAACAGATGATGCCACTCACGCAGGTTGTACTCCTGGACCTTGCTGATGTAGCTGTAGATAGGTGAGTACCCGAAGAACACCAGCATGACCGGCTCGCCGCTGGCCAGCTCCACCAGGTGGGCCGAGTGGCCCTCCTGGGCGTGCGGCGGGGGCGGGGCCGGTTGGCGTAGCGTCCAGGTGCGTTGGAGAATGTTGAACACCCACAGCTCGTCCGTCACGTTGGATGGCCCTCCCTCCAGTTTCCCGCCAAACATGTGAATGTCGCCCTGCAGGGAGAGGGGTTTTAATCAGCACACCATCCATCCCATGTTTGTATTTCACATTTAGGGGATTTGGCTGACGCTTTTATCCAAAGCAACTTACAACCACAATTCAATTCATTCACGCAATCCCACAACGACGGCAGAGTCAACCACGCAGGGTGATAGCCTGCTCGTCAGGAGCAGTCAGGGTGAGGTGATTTGCTCAGGGACACCTCGACACTCAGCTAGGAGGAGCCGGGGATCGAAGCAGCAACCTTCCGATTACCAGTCAACCCGCTCTACCTCCTGAGCTACTGCCGCCATATTTAGTGTATCCTTCCTAATCCTGGGTGAGGTGCAGGAACAGGGCAGGATGGGATTGAAGTGGAGGAGCTGATGAGGACGTGGATGTGCTCACGTGTTCGTAGGCGTAGAGTTGCATCTCGGAAAACATCAACATTCAGAGTAAAATAAAAAACCGGCACAGAGGACCCAAACAAGTAAAAAGCTGTTTACCAGAAACATAAATTGTCCTTTTTCAACAAAGGCCTTGAAGCAGCTTCATCACGAGGGGTCTACATTCATAGCTCTGTTAACACTGTATGAGAAACAAGATGAACAGTTTTATGCAGATTAATTTCCTATGCCTTGCAACACAGACCAGAAAATAGCAGGAAATGGAGAGTCCTCAACAACACTACAACAAAGACTGGTCAATCTCTGAGTTACTAGTAAACCGTCATACAAAAAGGAAGTGACAGGTCAGTGAGGGACGGCTGGTGTTATATATGAATATAACCCGTCATGGGACACATATTTGCGGTGACGGAGTTGCTGCATGGGACTCCTTCTGAAGACAGATGGCTTTCCAACATCAGAGCCCATCTGGGCTGCAGTGTGATTACACACGTAGCGTCTCTACTGCTGCACGTCACCGTGGAGGGACGGCAGCCACCTGGAAGACGTCACCACACACGCTTTATCAACACACGTTCATCACACTCTTTGAACACACTTTTTCCGTGACCAAGAAAAGAGTGAGGTTGATTTTGAGATGGGCATATGACCTTCTTCTATTAACACTCTTATACTCTCACATGCCTCACATCACAGACAAATCATTTCTGAGTGTCAGGCAGTTAAACCAAGCGTAGCCCTCCCCCACCTGACTGACTGTTCCACACACTGGGTCACGTGAGGCTGCTAGGCTTCACAACCCCTTCTAATGTGTTGCGTTGGCGGTTGATCACTGTGTGCTCATCACACCCCCTTGTTGTTGTCTGCTCATCCAGTATGGTTAATTGGTACCAGAGGCCTTCGCCAAACACTAGGGGAACTAAACACACAACACAAATAGTAGTTGTGATAGTATTAGAACAGAAAGTGAGGATTAAAACAGAAAGCAATAGTTTCCCCTCTGAATGAAAGAACCATGGCAGATAGGATGGCACAGTCCCTCCTCTTGTGTGGGTTCTAATCACGTCGGTGCTGAGCAGAAGATGCTGTTGGTGCGTTGTGTCAGACAAGCTCAAACAAGTTCCCAACTTCTGGTGGAGGTCATACCGGCACAAACAATGTGATATAGGAACACCACGGACAAGCTTGCATTTCTTTATGTGTGTGTGCGTGCGTGTGCGTGCGACTTAATACACTCCATGTGGATGTGTAATGGAGACGGGACGGAGGGCCTGCTCTGTGTCATCTGTTCAGTAGCTTGAGACACTTTGCAGTGTGTGTGTGTGTGTGTGTGTGTGTGTGTGTGTGTGTGTGTGTGTGTGTGTGTGTGTGTGTGTGTGTGTGTGTGTGTGTCTGTTTTGTGTGTGTGTGTGTGTGTGTGTGTGTGTGTGTGTGTGTGTGTGTGTGTGTGTGTGTGTGTGTGTGTGTGTGTGTGTGTGTGTGTGTGTGTGTGTGTCTGTTTTGTGTCTGTGTGTCTGTGTTTGGGTGTGTGTGTGTGTGTGTGTGTGTGTGTGTGTGTGTGTGTGTGTGTGTGTGTGTGTGTGTGTGTGTGTGTGTGTGTGTGTGTGTGTGTGTGTGTGTGTGTGTGTGTGTGTGGCCTGTCCCACCACTCTTTCCTTTACTGGATCAGATCTCACTTTCCCCCCATGCTTGGCCTTTATCTTCACTTCATCTCCTTCAGTATTTCCTTTCCAAAAACACAGAACCTACCTGACTCAACTCCCGTGTAAGGGATAGCTCTGGAGAGCAAAGTAACCACAATGAAATACAGAGCTCTTCACATGACTTAAACCCGTCAAAAAGCTTCTGAGGCCTCAATGTGTTTAGAGTTCCACAAATGTTATTTGAGAGTCCAGGTGGCCAGATGGGTCCAAAAGCTGCTGTTCTGCTCATTGAAGACGTATTTTGTTGTGTGTAGTGAATCACTAGTCTTCCTCACCCTGATGGTCACTTTGTCTGTAGCCCAAGTGTTCCTCACTCTGACGGACACTTTGTCTGTACTGTAGCACTAGTGTTCCTCAGTCTGACGGACACTTTGTCTGTAGCACTAGTGTTCCTCACTCTGACGGACACTTTGTCTGTACTGTAGCACTATTGTTCCTCAGCCTGACGGACACTTTGTCTGTAGCCCAAGTGTCTTCACACTTTGTCTGTAGCACTATTGTTCCTCAGCCTGACGGACACTTTGTCTGTAGCACTAGTGTTCCTCAGCCTGACGGACACTTTGTCTGTAGCACTCATCAACACCTCTCATGAGGTCGAAGAAAATAAATAATAATGTAAACAAATTAAATAAATAAAACCACGTTTATTACAATCTCAATAGCTGTCACAGCTGAGCCCTCTTGACACCAACCACATACCACTGACGTAGCTCGCAGAGAGGAATCATCAACCACTACTTCTCTTCTCCCATGCCTCATAAATTCAGTTTTGGCTGTATAAACTGCCTCAAGACAATATGTCATTTGCGCCTGGTGCTGTCAATATTTGAAACACAGTGATAAACCAGAGTAAGAATTGATAGTTGCCATTGTTGATATCGCTAGCAGCTGACTATAGTTTCGATAATCAGACTGAGCCATGCAGTGGTATATGAGCTGTAAGGGAAAAAGTAGCATGAGATATTGTGTCACTGTCTTTAATAACAAGGAACAGCTTACCATTTTGTAGACAAGTGTGGCTATGTGTCATTTGGTAAACGCTGTGTTTAACTTAATTTGCAGTGAGCTACAGAGAAGTTGATTCCATCTAAATTCCCATCCCAACCTGGGGAAATGTAGCACTGGGGTGTCACCATTACATTCTGCATGCTACTCACGGGCTGCTAAACCAATGCAAAAAAGTCATTTATTTTGCTATTTCTCAACCCAAAATGTATCAACAAATTTACGGAGAATTATCCTTTTTATCTGTTCAGATCACTGGATCTGACATTAGGCTTTTAACAGCGACGTTTAGCTCATTACTTTTGATGATGAGCCAGTGCCAATAATTAACGGAGATACACTCGTGTTCACCCATCCTGTTCCATCTCTGTGTCGAAGGGCCCTCATTTATCAATGCTCCTTACAATGAAATCTGGGCCTTAATCCTGTGTCCTGTGTTGGTTATTTAGGGGCGGAAATGGAGGGATATGAGCTTAGACGGCAACAAGCAGGAGGATTGACATCGGCCAGTGTTTATCAAGACAAATTACAAATTGTGCTTATAAGAAAATTAATCCAACCCAAAAGTTTAAGTGCCTTCTAATATTTTATATTTTATGCATATGCATCAATCATACATCTAGGTGGACACGGCCACTTGTGATGTCACGAAGGAACTGGGAAGGGCAGATTTTCAGAAAGCTTGGAATCGCTAATCCAACACACGGCATGGCATGGCACCCCTACGATAATTAATGACACATTTCAGGAGTTGAGTATAAACAGACTTTTTCAATGATTTCTTGAACAGCATGACCAACATTTTAACCTTTGGGAGCAGGAGACACAGGTCACACATATGTACAGACAAACTACAATCAGGATACAGGAGTATATAATGGACAGGTGAAATAATTAACATTAACAGGGCTCATGGAATACATCTAGTGACATCTAGTGGACAAAACTAACAATTACACTGTGGCTATTGCCTGCCCCAATGTACATCAGGTTTCACGTATTTGACCAATCAGTTGTTATTTGTCTTCCCTTTTCTTGTAGTAAATGTTGTCATAAAACAGTTCTGTAAATATTATGCAATATTATATAAATCCATTGAATTTTTTCTATGCAACAAGGCATTAAAAGTTTCAGATATTCTTAATACAATATTACTCATATTTAAGTTGTCAAAAGGAGGATCAGAAAATTCAATATTTTTCAATAGAAAACGGCCAAACGTTGGGGCCGTTTGTGTCATTTAGTGTATGGTTATTAAACTCTTAATAAGCTCTTGGGTTTTCAGGGTTTCAAAAAGCATCTTAACTCAACACAACGGCTACGATAACAGCTCTTCTCGTTGGGGGTAATTACTAGAGCCCCCAAACACGCTGTGCTTGAGCATTTCTGAAGCCCAAGCAAAGCAGAGCTTTTTCTGTTGCCGTCTGAAATTAAACAGGATCCATAAGGGACGCTAGCTCGAAGTAAGACCTGAATATGCAGCAGACAGAAGCACTTGTCTGCTGCAGGGAAATACAGACACGCAGGCACACACACACACACACACACACACACACACACACACACACACACACACACACACACACACACACACACACACACACAAATATTTCAGAGATGAGATAAGTCTTTGTTCAAGGGCACAAAAAACATCTCATTTTCTGCTGGAGAGCCTTGCCAGCCTCAACCCACAGAAAACACGGTTGTGGACACGCCCCAAGCTGCCAAAAATAAACACTATTAGCTTGCATTGGTAGCCTAGGTCCCTTAGTATTTCCAGAATGGGCTGGTATTTAACGATTTTATCGTTGAAAGCAATTTCCATGTACAGATCAAACACACAGCCTATCTCAAGGAAGAGCACTTCCCTTCTGTCTCTGTTTAAAAACACAACATCAGGGGTATTTGGGATGTTACAAAACACATCAATAGAGCTGTTAAACCATTCCGGCATGATGCGTGAATGTTTGTACATGGTCACATTTTCTAGAAATACTTCTTCAACATTGCTGGAAATAAGATCGACAAGTCGGTCATGGCGTGCAATATACAGTCCTTTGCACATAGTACAGCCATTCACAATCTAATCAACTGATTCAAGTTGATGGCCAGAGTGCATTATACAGTGTGGATGGTGGTGTGCAGGGTACCATAATGCCAGATTGTATTTGGTAGGTAGCACCTGCAGTTTAGCTTTGGCAGCGAAACAGAGGATGTCCTCCCCAACAGCAGCTGGAGCGGAATGGGCTCTGTGAGTTGGTGTCCACAGATCACCTGCAGAAAAGATCCCTTATATACATGAGGTAGAGGATCTCCTCCAGTGCACTCAGCATCATTTTGTGGGATAGTGTTCCAAGGCATCTCTAAAATCCAGGAATACATATAAAGTTTACATGATTCATGTTTAAAATCATCAACTCCAGTTTTAAGGCAGAACACACATGTCTGTATATGTAAGCTTTTTGTTTGGGTGAGAGGATGCCTGTGTCTACAAGCAATGGGAGGATGCGGACAAGCAGACATTTCATAAAGATTTTGTAGACAGTGGGAAGGAGAGAGATGTCTCTCCATGTGGATGGGTCGCTTGGAATGTTGTCTTTCTTAGGTATTATATGGCTGAGGGCCCCCTTCCATGATCCTGGCACCTTTCCATTAATCAAACAGGTGTTAAATAAATATGTTAGTATTTGGGTGGACTGGGGTTTTCTGGCTTTGATGGTCTCATATGTCACCCCATCGAAACCACTGGCACTGTTATTTGGCAGGTGGGAAATAACTTATTTACTTCCTCAAAAGTGAATTTAGAAGTGGATGGATAATAATCTGGGATAACTGTCTCTATGCTCGTGGACCAAGAGGGCGTGGACAGCGTTTGGGTCGGGGGTGATTGACATTTGGTCATATAGTACTTATAAACGTCAGTAGTATCATTGACAGTTGGCGGGGGGGAGGGAAACATGCAATTATTTAGAATTATGGCAATAGCTTTGGACCTGCGGTGCTGCCATAGGTATGACAGTTTGGCTCTGCTTACTGTCCTTTGGCATTTGTCTGCTGCCCCTCTGCTGAGCGATGGTTGGATGACGTCTCTCACGAAGATCAGCTGTTTCTCAATCCAGGAAATAATGGAAGCCGGTGTAAACTTGGATGTTTATCGCTCAATGGAAACTTTTTTAGAATCTGTGTCGCGTATTTCAGGATTGGTAATCCAAACTCTTTCCCGTTGTTATTTCCTGTGCGGAATAGTCCATTTGGAAGAATACTCCGGTTACTGCCACTTTACTCCACTTCGCTGGATCGCCGGGGCAGGCAAAGTAAGCTCTTTCTTGGAGTAGTTTGGTATCCAAAGATTTCCTGAATTGTCTTTCATGAGTCTCGAACATTGTCCATTCAGGGCATTGAAGTTGGCCCACGTAGTTGTTAAAATCCACGGGGGGGTCTTCACCGTCCGATGGTGGTTGCGGGACGGGGTCATGTGTTTGCCTCAGTTGTTTGTAGATGTGGCCACTGGCCAGGGCTTGTTTGAAGGTAATCCGTAGAACTGTGACTAGGCATATGTTAGGTACTAGTGTCTAAAGCATATCTTTCTCTGCTGCATTAACGATGGCAGTTACAACGGGCGAGATGTTATATTTTGTATGTTTCTTGGTGCGGCATACCAGCGTGCTGCCTACCGGTGTGACGCATGATACACACACACACACACACACACACACACACACACACACACACACACACACACACACACACACACACACACACACACACACACACACACACACACACACACACACACACACACACACCTGCTTTCTGTTATTATGTGGAGCAGATGTTGTCGTTTTATGGGGGTTTTTGGAGTAGAAAGCACAGCTTATTGCGTATTTTTGCCTACCTCTCAAATTGACTTACTTTTAGCTGACTGACAGACTGACATAGCATGACCTTATTGAAGTTGGTTCAATGTGAGAAAAATCTATCTGTTTGATGTACTAAACTGCTACTGGGGGGTAGCTTCAGTCTATTAAGTAGATACATTCCATAGCATTTTTTTCTAAGTAGCTTGCCCGTCATTGCTGTCCTTGAGTGACCCCTCTGTGAGTGGCCCCTGTGTGAATGACCCCTCAGTGAGTGACCCCTCTGTGAGTGGCCCCTCTGTGAGTGAACCCTCTGTGAGTGGCCCCTCTGTGAGTGGCCCCTCTGTGAGTGAACCCTCTGTGAGTGGCCCCTCTGTGAGTGGCCCCTCTGTGAGTGACCCCTCTGTGACCCCTGTGTGAGTGACCCCTGTGAGTGGCCCCTGTGTGAGTGGCCCCTGTGTGAGTGACCCCTCAGTGAGTGACCCCTGTGAGTGACCCCTGTGAGTGACCCCTGTGAGTGACCCCTCAGTGAGTGAACCCTGTGAGTGACCCCTGTGAGTGACCCCTGTGAGTGACCCCTGTGAGTGACCCCTGTGTGAGTGGCCCCTCTGTTGGTGACCCCTGTATGAGGGTCTTTACCTGGTGCAGCGCCAGTGAGTGTCCGTATCGGGGCAGTGGACCACTGGCACCGGCCACCGCTTCCCACGTGCTGGTCTCCAGGTTGTAACTTAGAGAGAGGATTTTTAAAGCATTGAACCAGATTAATTATGCTTTAAAATCATTGAACTTCAATAAATCCATAATTGACAACAACAACAAAAAAATCTGTTATAACATTAGGTGACCAAAACCAGTTGAGTCAAGATTGAAACATGCTTGAGAAACGTCTCGATCCACCTTTAATCAATGCAACAACAAACACAGGTCGTGGTTGGAAGCATGGTCGGAATACGGGACATGACCTTTACTAAACACGTCTGAGACCCAGGCAACGCCTCAGTGACGGGCTAGATAATGGTGTTGTATGTGGCTTACTTGATGACCATGTGGTAGTAGGAGTAGTTGAAGGAGTAGCCCCCCACCACCCACATGAGGCCGGAGTGGACCAGGGCCTGGTGAGAGGCACGGCCCAGGGACTGGGGGGAGGGCTTCACGCTGGGCACCACCCAGAAGGCCTCGGTGGACGGGATGGGGAGAGAGCAGTCTGGACCTGGGGGGGAGAGATGGATTATTGAAACTTTAGATGATTAAGCGGGGGAGGTAGTGGCCAACTATAGACTATACAACTATTCTAACCTGCGGACCTATGAAACATGTCATCCCTTTACTCTTTCAACCCACTTTCCTGAGGGTTTTTTACTGGCCTGTCCATCACGGCACACAAAGCTTGTAAAAATACATCCATAAAAATAAGAAGAACATTGAAAATTTAAATACAAAATTGCATTTCCGTTCTGTTAAACATGAAGGAGTAATGCAGCTGTTGAAAGGCTTTGAGCAAAGCCACAAAGGTCTCCCAACACTACCATCTAGTGGTTTGGAGTAGTCAAAGCCAAATGTTATAATTCTCCAACTCATCCAGACTGCAGCAGCTACGGCTTCTTACTGCTTCTATCAGAAAACAAATATTGAGCATCCCTGCACTGGGAGACTACAACTAAGAATTTATTTGATGGCTTTTAAGCACACCTAGGTCTGGCGCCAGGCTACAGTAATGACATGTTCGACCCTTATCACTCTGGAAGCCTTAGAGCCGACGGTGAGTCCTGCTTCACTTCCTACAGTCTATTCAATCTAAGCGCCGCTCTTGCCAACAGAGTTTTGAATTCCTGCCAGAGGAGATAAGGCTTGCAGACTCAAAATTGCTTCTTAAACCAGAAGAATTGCTTACTAGATTTGGTTTTATTATGTGATGCTGGCTTTAATCTAGTCTTTCTTAGTCTTTCAATCTAATTAATTGTATGTATTTATCTTCTGCCTTTTTATTATATTTTATTACTTTTATGATTTTATTTATGATATATATTTGGCTTGTAGAACTGTAAATTGAGTTGATGCAATCCTGATTGTGCTTTACCCTACCATTGGGTAATGTTATACCTGGATTTAACACAGGAAAAATCCAGGCACTTTGTAAACAGTGCCTGTATTTTTTTAAAAGCCATTTTAGCCTTTTTTATGGTTTTAATATAAATAATTATGCTGTTTCCATTATTAATATTATTATCATTATAATAGTAATAATTATGATATTGTCTATGTCTCTATTGTGTTTTCTCATTTTGTAACTTTATCGCTATCTAATAGCGCAGAACGAGAACGAAGGAAAGAAAGAAGCAAAGAGAGAGAGAGGACAGGTCATCAGCAGCGCAGCGAAGGAAGCATCTTAGATTACACCAAAAGTCAATGAGGGAAAAACAACATCTGGAACCGTTTAGCAGTGTTTTTCTTTAAATGTTCTCACTCAGCTGAACTCCCAAAGTCTAATCCTCTTTGAGGATTTTAACTGGGTGGGAAACCAGACCAAAGCAGCACACATCTGTACAGACGCCGACGTCTGTCTGTTTCCAATGGTGACGGAAGAAAGGCAAGTGCAAAACACAGATGGTGGAAAGGAAACTAATGGTGAACGGAATTGTTTTTTTCTATCGGAAATCAATATGTGTTTAATCAGGTATGTTCAATTTGTTCCAACATGCTGAACCATTACTAGACCCTTGTCACACTCCAGCTTCGTGGACTATGAAGTGTTTGGCGCCCTTAATGTTTTACTGCCCAAACAACACAAAGGTAAGAACGTTCATATCCATCTGCCTTCCCTTCAACCAAAACAGCAAGCAAGATTTTGAAAAGGAGAGGCAAAGATCAACACACACACGTACATTAAAAGCTGTGGCACAAAAGAAGATTGAATGCTCATTAACGTAAAATACAGGTTGTCAACACTGTTGTTGCTATGGCAACCAGAAAGTTGTGACATGTGTTGTGTAAGAGAGAGAGAGAGAGAGAGAGAGAGAGAGAGAGAGAGAGAGAGAGAGAGAGAGAGAGAGAGAGAGAGAGAGAGAGAGAGAGAGAGAGAGAGAGAGAGATGCAGAGGAGGAGGAAGAGGTGTGTGTGTGTGTGTGTGTGTGTGTGTGTGTGTGTGTGTGTGTGTGTGTGTGTGTGTGTGTGTGTGTGTGTGTGTGTGTGTGTGTGTGTGTGTGTGTGTGTGTGTGTGTGTGTGTGTGTGTGTGCACGCGTCACTGAGAGAAATTCCTGCCCTACTCTACTCTTCCCCCATCCTACAACCCCAATTGCCCCGTTTCAGGGAGACAAGGAAACCATCAAGTAGCTCCATCAGGAGCAGGTTGACAGCAGCACACATTCCATGACTAAAGCCACCATCACTGTCCGATGGTGTCCCTGTGCTGGGAGAGACGCTGAGAGCTCCCACGACCACAACAAGACAGAGAGGACAACCTTCTGCGAGGTGAGGACAACCGAGACAAAGAGAGAGGGAGAGAGAGACACTGGGAAACAAAGGGTGAAGAGGTGAAGACCCAAGAACGATGGATGGAGTCCTCTGTGCTAGAAAAGCCCTTCCATTCCACTGGTCTAATCGTCTCTATCATTAAGCAATCTAACGATGAGATGACTTCAGTTCAAAATACAGTAAGATGATGATTTGGCCTGTATAGGCAGCATTGACCCAGCAGAGGGCAGCAACCTCGTATCATCTTACCTCACTACAGTCACAGCAAACACATGAGACAGTTTGAAAACTCCACATTTAACTTCTCGAAATATAACAGATGTTCAATGTTAAATATAAAATCTGAGATTCAGTCTTGATATGAGACCTCAGCATCAGGTGCTGAGATTGCTCTCGTGAGGCTCGCCAACATCGCTGTACTTGAATGGCCTTTGAGACCCTCCTGAACACTGGACCTCACACACCAGGCCCCCGACCACCAGCCCAGGGTCTCACTCTGCCCAGAGCCACAGCCTGAGAACAAGGCAGCCAGTCTGTGTCTGCAGTCTGGGAATAAGACTCTGATCTGGAATTCTAATCATAGTGCTAAAACCAATGACTGCAAACAGTTGATTCTTATGGATATTATGGATCAATTGCTGCACCATTGGATTTAGTTTTTCTTCCAAATGAGAACAAGACATGCATGGCATATTTGATGTTAGATATTGGTTATGGAGGGTTGAGCCAATTCTATATATATATATATATATATATATATATATATATGTATATATATATACACACGATACAATATATATAGATAAATTACATTGACTACTATGTAAGTGTCTACCGATTTCCTGAGTTGCAATTACTTGAAATAATTACTAATAGTCTTCGCAGATCATTTTAGGAAATGGAGCCTCATGAACTGTGTCCTCTAGGGAGGGCACAGCCCAATTAAGGATTCTGGAGTTAATTGGGCAGACTCCCTGTCAATTAAGACGCTAATTGGTCCCACCCAGGGGAGGTTCCTGGGCTCTGTGTGTGCACAAGCTGCCCCGCTTGGCCGGTCAACCACACCAGCATGTCTGCATCTTAATCCTTTTAAATCCTTTTTATGCTCAGTAAGCAACACGACTGGTCCAATAATAGGCTATATAATGGGTATCTGTGGGAAATCTCAAACACCAAAATCCTAATTGAACACGGTTTGTTGGATTTATGCAAATAAAGATGGAGAAGGAGAATACAAGTGAGTGATTATATTGTAGGCTAATGGCACCAGACCACCATCAGTACTAAACTAAAGTCACATCATGGATCGACTCTGAATGGAACGTGCAAAAGGGTCACACAACCTAGAATGCTAGATGCGGTTTCCTGCGGGAGGCAATCCATGTCCTGTTGGGGGCGGGAAACCCGAAACTGCTATGGTATTATATTGGTCTGAAGGTAAAGCATGCCTGCCAGTGCGGACCAGTGAACACTATCACTCAAACACGTGTCGTGTTTGAGGTCCCCGTTGCCTCGGGGCTAGGGTACGGGTGCTGCTGAGTCCGCTGTAAAGAGTACACAGCAGGACGGGGTCAGACCTCGGCATCACGTCTTGTACATCAGGCGATACGGCCCACAGGGGGGGGGGGGGGGGGGGGGGGGGGGGGGGTGATGCATGTCAAACAACACGGCCGGCGTGTCATTCAGAGCGGCTGACGGCGCGGCCTCCGACAATACGCTGACAGAGAAGGAAGGCCTCAGACGGGAGGAGAAACTATGTCGTACATCAAAGGAGAACACTCCCACCACGGATGTACACTCCAGCAGCAGCTGGAGCGTCTTGTGACTGAGACAGGTTGGGGAGATGACCTCAGGGTTAATGTCTCTCCTTTTCATTCAACAAAATCAAAACAGATGATGCAATTCTTCGACCAACTATCCAATGTTGTTACTGATCCAAAACTGAGAGTCTTCACGTTCATAAATCATGAACGACGAGAGAAGAAGCGCAACGAGAGAAGAACCCTTTTTCAGATGTTTTCCGCCAGAGGATGAAAATGCCCCCCCCCCCCCCCGGTGTGTGTCCTCACCCTGCCAGCTGTCATTGCACACACACAGCTTCTCCCCGGTGAGGTCGCAGTAGCCGCGGCCCGGGCTGCCACAGTCCTGGCGGCAGTAGGGCACGTGGCACGCCTCGCCCTTCCAGTAGTCCTCACACTCACAGTACATCCGCCCCGACATGGAGTTGGCCGTGCTGCAGCGGCCGTGGCCAGAGCAGTTGTTGGGACACGAGTTTATACTGGGGGGGGAGAGAGAGAGAGAGAGAGAGAGGAGAGAGAGAGAGAGAGAGAGAGATGAGAGAGAGAGAGAGAGAGAGAGAGAGAGAGAGAGAGAGAAAGAGAGAAAGAGAGACAGAGAGACAGACAGACAGACAGACAGACAGACAGACAGACAGACAGACAGACAGACAGACAGACAGACAGACAGACAGACAGACAGAGAGAAAAACAAAGGGGGAGAGGGAGACAGAGATACAGGGGGAGAGGGAGGGAGAGAGACAGAGTGATTTTTGATATTTTGGCTTGAGTAGGAGGATACGTAGGTACAATGCAAACAAATACTTTCAGGATCTCCTCATCTTAATTAAAATCATCATAGAATATTAAACAAAGCAATCATGAAGTATAATATAATGTAATGCAAATACAAATAACACAATCTGATCAGATAGTCAAGCTACCCAATATGGTGGGCTACTAAGTGTTAAATAATAATTACTGTCAGACACACTGGGCAGGAGTCAGACACAGGGATGAGTGGAAGGTGAAATTTCAATTGGTTCAAATAAAGGTTTCCGCTGTGACGAGTTGTCATGACAACCAAATCCTCACTATGTAGTAAAGATGGCTATTCGTTTTGAGCAATGGGAAGAGGAGTTTCAACGCGGTTTGCGCCGGGAACGGATTGTCCATGACCGTATCGATCCATTTCTTTATTATGATGATGTTGAATTATATGCGCGATTTCGGTTTTGCCGGGCGGAATATTTTATTTATTTATTTATTATAAAATCCGCCATCAAATAGCTTAACCTCACGCCTATACCGTCCAAGCAAATTTTAGAGAATAAATGACTGAAACTGTTTTGTTTGCCCTCTCATTTGGGTGCTAATTATGCGTTTGTGTGCCCTTGTGTGTGTGTGTGTGTGTGATTACATTTATGGCCTTGGGGTTGTGCTGTACAGTTGTACAACTGCCCAACCTCTTAGATTATTTCATCCTCATTTGCAAGCACACACAGACACAGACACACAATTCTGTCTTGACTGGTCGGCGGTTATCAAAATTGTGTTATAGTGTGCGTGTGCGTTTGCGTTTGGTTGTGTGTGTGTGGGCAATGGAGAGACACATACAGAGAACAGAGAGAGAGAGAGACAGGCAGATGAATGGCGGGAGAGCAGAGACTAGGGCTGCCTGACAGCAGCAGCATTACAGACAGACAACCATTTAGTGCATGAAGGCTTCAGGACAGAATGGAGGAAAGAGAGGCAGAGATTCATCGAGGGCTTGGTGGGGTCTGATCCTACGAGTAGGCGATGTTGAAGCCGGTCAGGTTGTAGGCGGCATCGCTGAAGAAGTGGAGCAGAGCGTAGCCGGACGTGGTCACCACCTCCGGTACCGTCTCGTTCCCTACGCTGTCCGGAACTACCAGGCCACTGAGAGAGAAGGATAGAAATCAAGGATTCAGGTTCACGGTCAATATTTGTGCATGTTTTTTGGAAGGGGGGGGGGACAAATAATAATTCATAATAGTAATTACAAATGAAACAATGAATATTGATGAGGTAATATCAAACCTCCTCTACATCTTCAAAAGTAAAACCTGATTAACAAAACAATATTAATGAATTAATAAATATGAAACAAACAATTAATTATGTAAAGTTTCAACTAAGCATTGGTTTCCCCAGGCCTTCGGAACACAGAATATCTTTCATATAACCCCAAATGCATTTTCTTGTTCTTGCTTGTGAGAGAGAGAGAGAGAGAGAGAGAGAGAGAGAGAGAGAGAGAGAGAGAGAGAGAGAGAGAGAGAGAGAGAGAGACCGAGGGAGAGAGAGAGAGAGAGAGAGACATACAGAGAGAGTGAGACCGAAAGAGAGAGACACACCGAGAGAGACCTTTAGAGAGAGAGAGAGAGGCCAACATAGGGAGAGACAGAGACACACTGAGAGAGACATACAGAGAGAGAGAGACACACAGAGACTCATCTAGAGAAACATACAGAGAGAGTGAGACCAACAGAGGGAGAGGGAGAGAGAGACAGACAAACAGAGAGGGAGAGAGAGACGTAGGCATGGTAAACACAGATAGAGTAGACATCAGAGTAAGGGAGAGAGGCTGAAGAGAAGCAAGAGGAGGGAAAGAACGAATGGCAAAGAGAGATGTGGGGTGTTAAGAGAGCGAGGCAAAATACAAACACAATAAATTATTCTAAGGCTCTTTCCTGCTAGTGATTTTATAGATTAGTTCCTTGGTCTGATAGTGGGACGAAGGGCTTCCATTACTGCACTCTGCTAGCCCATTAAAATGATGGCCCTGATTAACTCCCCTGTAAAGTACATGTTACTATCCACTGGCCTCCTGGATTTAGCTTTGGTTTTTCGCCCTACTCCAGCTTGTTGTTCTCTAGTTTGATTCAGGCTATTTTATTTTGTTTCATAAATGTTATCGCTTTATTAGGTCTGCCTGTAATAACTACATGATAAACACGAGGTATTGTGTGTGTATATATGTTTAGTTGTGCGGTCCATGAACCTGAATAGCAAAGCCTATAATTCTCCTCCACAAATGTGTCTCGCCCCTCCTCCCCCCAACTCATTTCATTTCTTGTGCTGCAATATCTTCTTCTACAGGCCACGTTATTTATTGTTGGCAATAGCATCATGGTACAGGTGGTGAAGTCTCCCTCATTCCACCACAGAGCCGTCCCTCCCCCTCCCCTTGTTTGTCCAACAGGCCACAGGATCCTCCCTGGGCCACTGCTATCTCCCCAGACAGCGTCTTCCAGAGCGGCAGGAAACATTATGTACACAACATTATTGCATGTTTTTTGCATCCTGAGCAGTTCAGTTTCGATAACCCTGGCACATGTTTGGAGGCTGAGCTTAGACCGGGCCACGTGATGATTATTGGTTTGTCATTAGTACATGTTCAAACTGCTAGCACTACTACCACTAAGAATAATAATAATTGTTTTGTATTTCGTTTTTCTCCATAAACAGAAACTAGAAATAAGGAATTATGCAAATTTGCCGCTGTTTTCTTCTGGAACATGGATTTACGAGATGGGTTATTGGGGCAAGTCTGTGATGCATATATTTATACTCTATACGCGACATCTGAAAGGACATATGGAGCCTTACAGACGGTCTGTTATGGCACAGAGTCTGCAGCAATCTAGCAGGCAGGCGGACAGAAAGACAGGCAGGCACACAGACAGGCAGGCTGACAGAAAGGCAGGCAAGCAGGCAGGCAGGCAGGCAGGCAGACAGGCAGACAGGGAGGGAGGGAGGGAGGGAGGGAGGGAGGGAGGGAGGGAGGGAGGGAGGGAGGGAGGGAGGCAAACTCATTGATTTTGCTCCACCTCAATAAACATCTGAACAGAGAACATCTGAGCAGAAAAGGAACAGTTGACATTAACTAAATGGTGTATGGCATTTATTACAAGTATAGCTAGGTGTTTTTTCATGTTGTAAATAAATGTATAGTGTGTGGTCTTCTATATAGTGTAAAATACAGGCATAGTATTGTCTATTATGCAATAAAATGTAATGACCATGTAGAATATTTAACATAAATTATAGTAAATGCATAACGTATGTTTTAAAAAATAAGTAAAGTACGTATAGTACATGGTATTTGTAAAATGTAAAGTACATGTATTACAGGTAGGCTATTTTATAGAATGTAAATTATGTAGAGTAATTTATATAATGTGTATGGTGCAGGAATACTAATTTCCACGGTCTATACTAAATGCATTGTGTTATGAATGGTGTGTGTCAAACTTGGCTCACGTGATGCATGGCGTTGATGTGTGTGGGTGTGTGTGTGTGTCTGCGTTTGTGGGGTTCACCTGAAGACGGCCACCATGGGGGAGAAGACCGAGTCTCCGTCGTAGATATACATGTGATCCCAGCTGCACTCTGTGGCAAAGTGGTTGAAGCGCAGCCGCAGAACCGCGTTAGGACTGGGAGGATAGAGAGGGATCAACCATAAAGAGAGAGGTAGTAAAGAGAACAATCAGGGAAAAGGCATTTGTTTACCGTTATCCATCTTCAATTCTATGGCCAACAGCAATAGCATAGATTGCAGGGAACTAGCTATTACCCAATATAAAATGCACACTGGAAAGAGACACAACTTTCAAATAAAAGCATGGCACAAAAGAAAACAAGATAAAACAGGGATGAAGATCTTTATAAAGGCTTGTCAAAAGTTTTTGGGTTTTTTGAGGTCGCTAACAACAAGTCAAAGATTCAGCCGATCTGGTGAAGTTGGTTCCGGAGGGTCCGGGGATCACACAGCAAAGGGGCGATCATGGGGACGTGGGGACGGATATGAGGTGGGGATGTGAGGATGGGCGTGCTTGAGAACGAGAATGAGAAACGAGGACATTAGAGATGGAACTGAGGGCAAGGTCATTCGATGCCATATGTTACCAACAGGATAGTTGTAGTGTGTTCAGAATTCTTCGGGAACTTCGTTCATTGCTTACCAAGAACCCGAAAAGCATAAAAAACTCGGTAGGTACTAGTAAACGTTGTGAATTTAGTGAGGTAGTGGTGTGTTTTATTATCCTGGCGACGTCAGCCTGGACCTGGCAAACTGCAGCCATTAGTCTGGAACCTGGCCAACACGGGCAGCTTGGCTGTGAACAACATCCAGTCGGCCAATCAGCACACCCCTGTGAGTGATGTCATGCCACAACGAGCAGGGCCGTTTTGGAGATTTTTTAATTAATAGAATAATATTCATGATGCTTGATGAGATGATGATTCATGATGAAATGTTCGTGGTAACTTTTGCCAATGGCGTTTAATTTGATACACGCCCCTTCACTATACGGCCTCTTGGTTGTGGGATCCGACTGGCTGAAGCTCATCCAATCCCAGTGAGACATGGATGAGGGCGACGCTCCTCACAAGAGAGGGACGCATTTCAGAACCAAAGAGCCAATGGAGTCTGGCTCTGTGAGGCTAAGTCATGTCAGGGAGGGGTCACATCATGACCCTTATGCTGTACATTCAAATCATAAACCACAATTAACAAGGAAAATTAGGACATTTGCAAAGTGACAAAGCAAAGAGGATAAATGAGTAGAAAACAGATACTTACTAGCCCTCTATCAACCAGGTGCACTTAGTCTTGTACTTGTAGTTGATTGGTCCATCTGTGAGGGATCCCGACGGCTCTGTCAGCCTGAACACAAAGACATTCAGTCGTCAGCCTTCGCAAACTCAACACTATCAGGCTGCCGATGTTATCTTCTGCTGTGGCCCGGTCTCTGGAGCAGCAGAGACATGAGTTACCTAGAGTTACATATAAGCTCTTCCGGTTTTGTTTATGTGCAGATATACATGTGCAGGGTTGTCATTATATTTCATAAAGGGGCAGACCGTGATGTGGAAGTACTATTTACAAAAAGGCTCACAACCAAATTGTAATGAGGCAAGTTGGGCTTAGCCAGGTTTCAAACTGGGATTATAGGGCTAGCCTTCACTCTGCAATACATTAGTGGGACAGTGACAACAAGCAGGTAACACTGTACACACACACACACACACACACACACACACACACACACACACACACACACACACACACACACACACACACACACACAGACACACATGGAAACAAATCGGTTTGGGTGAAATATGAGCGAGCCAGGCGGAAGAGCGAGGGATGAAAGAGTTAGAGGAGAGGAGGAGAGGGGGATGAGGGGAGAAGGGACACGAAGCAGATTAAACACGGTACTTTCTATCAGGTCAAAGAAAGTACAAGGAACACTATTTCACTTTCATCATGATGGCACACCAGTCAAATGGATTTATTTTTGTAATAGTAACTGCAGGCCATTGGTGTGTTTGTGTGGGTGTGTGTCTGTTTTTGTGTCTGTGTGTGTGTGTCTCTGTGTGTGTGTGTGTGTGTGTGTGTGTGTGTGTGTGTGTGTGTGTGTGTGTGTGTGTGTGTGTGTGTGTGTGTGTGTGTGTGTGTGTGTGTGTGTGTGTGTGTGTGTGTGTGTGTGTGTGCGTGTGCAGAATAAATCAAACCACCTGCTACTAATTCTCATGAAAAAAGACCTTTGAATACAAATTAAGCCTCTACCCTCCCTGAATTGCACGTGTGTATGTGTGTGTGCATGGATAAATGCATTGTGCACATGTGCGCACACACACACACACACACACACACACACACAAAGGAACACACTGTCTGACTAGTGACAGGCTACGATGTCCTCAGAGCCAACAATGTTTATATGTTGTAAGAACCTTTGTGTGTGAATGATTGCGTGTGTGAATGTGTGTGTTTATGTGTTCACATGTTTTGTCTTCTTTCACCGTGGAGACAGAGAGATAGACTTCGATTCGACAGGTTCTTGTCACATATTGTTGCAGCAAATAATTTACACTCCATGACAATGAAATTGGTCAATCTATATTAGAGTGTGAGCGAGAGAGAGAAAGACGGACAGAGGGAGAAATTACATATTCAGGTAATCTTCGCAATCTAAGTTTTAGAGTGAAGATTAGGTGACACCTGATCCAACCTGGGCAGTGGATCTGTTGTCTGGGGGACACACATACAGTCAGCATCATCGCATCGGATTAGGAGTGTGTTGGGCAAAGGATGAGGTTGGTGTGCTGTGATGGAATGAGAGAGAGAGAGAGAGTGAGCGAGAGACCAAGAGACCGAGAGACTGAGAGAACCAGCAGACAGATTGCCACACAGCCGGCCACAGCAAATGCAATCATATTGCCAATAACAAACAGAGACAGAGAGAAAGACAGACACAGGGACCAAAGCCCACATATTTTACTCTCATCACTTTTTTTACTTTAACTTTCCACTCAAGTCAATTGACAGCGTCACTAAAGCATTTAAAAAATGTCTTTCTCTCTCTATATATATCTATGTTTTGTTTATCCCTTTCCTCTAATCCCAGATTAGAATATAAATACAATAATGTTCATGCTGATACTGCATCCCACCGCAGCACAGTCTGGATGAGGTGAGGGTGACAGGAGAGGAATAGTGCTAGTGCACTATTCCTCAAGCGGCCATGCGTAAGGATCCCAACTGAAACGGTTCCAAACAATCCTAAATTCATGCACAATTCAGATGACTAACCATTCAGGGAATGTCTCTTTAATGCAACAAAATAAAAATGCAGGCAAAGCAGTCAGACCCACTGAATAGTATTTGAATCAATAGAAAGCCTTGCCCGGTGTGTGTCTGCCTGGGTTCGCTGGGTTATACAGGGCAAATCATATTACCGTCCATGACCTGCACCATTAATAGTGCATAATCAGGTTTGCAGGATGAAAAGACGTATCCTATAAGCTATGGAGGTTATCAAACACAAATTAATTAACTGCAGTGAAGAGACGGACCTGCAGGCTAAGAAACCAGGAATAATTCATTATGCGGTGTGCTGACTCCCTAAAGTCCCCCAGCAGGCCTGGGTACCCTGGAGTGGAGCTCCACATGGGCATCAAACCGACAACCACACCGCCATTATAGTCCCTCTAATGCTTCTCTTCATGCGGTTGCATCGAAATAATGTCACATATAGTGAGTGACGCATTGAAGTCATTTCGTGAATACCATGGACCATTTGACAATTTTATCTTTACACTCTCAATGTGACAAAGTTAACAGAGAGCGACGGATAGAATGGATAGAGATGTATAGATTCCCCTGGATTCACCTTTACACACATCTAACAGTCTCACAGTGTTTGATGAGGCGGGGGGCTTCAGTCAACCTGACTTTGTAGCTGATCGGCTGATATCCAGCCAGTCAAATCGAAACGATCCCCGACTATATTGAAACTTTGTATTTCCGAAGTAAACCCCATTAACCAACATGATCGCATCCATTTGGACTGAAGGAAAACTCTACTCATTGCGTTTGAATATTACTAATTCCAGAGTAGCATAAATATTATAACATTAAGGAATCTAAAATGGAGATGTCGTCACCTACTCCACTCGCAATATTTAGGCTTGTGCCGCTACCAGCTACACCTACCCTAAGCCATCAAAAGATTACACAGACAGACAGTCAGACAAGTTAGAAAGGGTTGTAGAGATACGGCATACACGAGGTTGAACCTACAGTTATTATTACCAGAAGCAAACACGTCCACCAAAAGATTTCACACCAATGCACATGTCATATAATGCATTACAAGAACAGTGTACTGACCTATGCACACGCACAGACACACAGAAACACACACACACACACACACACACACACACACACACACACACACACACACACACACACACGCACACACACACACACACACACACACACGCACACACACACACACACACACACACACACACACACACACACACACACACGGTAAAAATAATGTGTGAGGTTGGTGGGGAAGGAGGGATGAAGGAGTAAGTAATAGATAAGAGCAAGTGGGACAAAGACAGGGAGTCAGAGAGAGAGAGCAAGGGAGAGTGACACAGAGAGAGAGAGAGAGTGAAACAGAGTGAGAGGACTAGAGTAAGGGAGAGAGCGAGAGAGAGAGAGAGAGAGAGAGGAAATAGAGGGTAAGGCGTTCTAAGAGGTGGTATAGAGGACGAGTCCAGTCCAGCATTCTTTGAAATATAAATTTGCCCCAGGTGAATAATTGATGCTGAATAGAAAGCAGACGCAAGGCTAAGAGACATAAATGGACAGAGATCGAGAGGGAGGCAGAATAAGACAAAGAGAGAGTGAATAAGAGAGGCTGAGAGAGCGATAGGAGGGCGTTATAGAGAGGAAGGGGGGCAAGACAGAGCAAGATGTTCTTCCTGTCGTCTTCTGGGTGCAAATCTTCCATATAATCCTCTCTGGCTCTAGCATGCAGTGTCTCTCCATGCCGTCCTACCTCTCCCTCAGACGGTCTGTTTAAAATAAATCCACCAGCGCAGCACTACGAGGGCATTATGTCGATGAATGATCATTATTATTATCATTATTAAGTGAATTCAATTTAGATATCATCACACTTATGCTAACCTGGTGGTGGTGAGTTAGGTCCCCCCTTCACTGTAAGCGTCTTTGGGTCATTGAAAAGCGGTATATAAATATAATAATGAATTAACCTTACACTGAATAAAAAGAAGCAATTGTGCTGCCGGAAACACATTTCCAACGTCTGGGGGTAAATAATAGTACTAATTTCAGCGTGTGCAAACTGTATTAGCTCAGAAGTGATGTCAGTGTGGTGTAAGCTGAGACTACATACAGAGGGGTGTTAAGACAATCAATGTGTGCCCAGTCAAACTGGTGCTGTCTTTATTAAACGTGTTAAATTATTACTTGTGGAGCCTTCAGGCCTGGCCCATGGGAAGCTCGCTGGCTGGGAGCAGCAGAGACAGAGTATGATGGGCTCACAGGACCTGGAAACTAGGGCGGAAAGCGGAGGGCAAGGCTGTAGGGAAAGCAAAACAGGGCAACAAGGTTTTGTCGCCGGGAAAATGGGCGGGCTACCCAGTCTAGGTCACTGCAGGTCAATGAATGATAATGTAAAGGTTTATAAAGATTTATATTATGGTCTTCATTAATTCATACAAACGGAATGTTTCACTATGAGTCAATATTTATATTTTGGATCAAAGCTTTCTTTCCACTCATCAATAAACAATATGGTGATCATCCTTGGTGTTCAGCATGGTGATGATGACAGCAGAAGTCTGTTAACGGTGGAAAACACTTCGGAAGACAAAGGTCAATACCTCATTATTCTGATTCAAATGTGCCGTAAAGAATTGTTGAGCTTTGAAGAAGAACTCCAGCTGTATAATATTAAAAGGATTCCAGATGTTGTTATAAATGTCAATACCTTCATATGAGCCAATTTAATAACCAGCGCATCATTAAAAATAATACATTCACAATGATATGATAATCAACCATGTTCAAATGAAAACTAACTCTTGACCAATTTACGTTTCATAATTCATTCATCAATTACTAATTAACATATGCCAATTAACAAATACTACATTTAGCAATTGGCAAATGCAAAATAACAATTGACCTAGGGCAATTAATTAAAAAAATTACAATTCATAATTTACTCTTGCCTCTTACTCTTGCAAACATTGACAAATGACAATTTACCATCACAATATTACATGTTGTCAATTGACTATTTATGAATGACAATTAATCAGACAATGTTTATTTACTCCATGCTCTTAAAACTATGCTTCACACAAAATGTGCTCATACACGCTCATACACACATACACACACAACAAATCACCCTCCAGACACACACCATATACATAAGCCAACACACAAACAAACAGAAGCCACAAACAAAGGACTGTAGTGGTAATGTTAGCTCTTGTTTAGTCAGCTGTCAGCCGAGTGACATCACCGACAGCAATATTCTCTGTAGAAAGACAGACAAACAAAAACAACTGCACACAATAGGAGTATTTACAGCAGTAGGCAGCAATAGGCAGAAGACTGATGCTTCAGTTATAGGGCAGTTACAGCCACACAGAGCAACACTACACTAAACCCTCATGTGCTATGGTAGGAAAAAGGCATTCTTAAAAAAATAAATAAACATAACCATGATATCACATCATGAAGTCATCTGTATCAGTGCTGTCAGCATGAACACACAGTCCATCTACTTGAAGAGAACTGATCAACACCTTCTTAGACAGGGATGGATGGTAAGACAGCCCAACACTGACGGCTACACACACACACACACACACACACACACACACACACACACACACACACACACACACACACACACACACACACACACACACACACACACACACACACACACACACAACCAGGTATGAGTTCTTAAACATTGACAGGAACATACACACCTTGGTGCTCTCAAATCCTTGCACAGTAGCCTCCTCACTGAAACAAAAGGTGATGATTGATGTCTGTTTGTGTGAGAGTTGGAGGTGTAGAGAAAGCCAGAGAGAGAGACAGGGAGTGGGAGAGAGCGCGTGCCAGAGAGAGAGAGAGAGAGAGAGAGAGAGAGAGAGAGAGAGAGAGAGAGAGAGAGAGAGAGAGAGAGAGAGCACAGTAGAGGGAGCGAGAGAGAGACAGAATGAGGAGATGAATGCCGAACAATTGAATAACCTTGACCTTCTCTGCAGATATCCTTTATTAAAAATCAAGAAAACCCCACCTCATGGGAATAGTGTGAAAACATCTAGGGAGAAGGTGTGTCTGTGTGTCCGTGTGCGTGTGTTTGTATGTGTGTGTGTGCGTATGAGTGCATGTGTGCGCGTGTGCGTGTGGCTGTGATTGATGCTACTGGGTCTCCATCACCTCTGGTACAGTCACGGTCCAACACATTTCAAACCCCAGCATCATTCATGAGCTTTTCATTCTACTATATCTGTCTCTGTTTTTTCTTTCCCATTCTGTCGCTCCACCTGTCCCTACCTCCACCACCTCTCTTCCGGCTGTCCTTTGCATGTCATGCCTATTTTTATATTCCCTCCCTTCACACAGTGAAACAATACTCCACCACACACATACACGCTGACACGTATACAAGTAAATACGACAGGCCTAGAAATGGCTCAAACATCAGTTTTTAAATAGAGAGAAGAAAAGAAAATAGAGGAGAAGCAGAATCGAACAGTATAGGGGCCAACCAGAGAGGCAGGGAGAAGAGGAGGGAAGAGGAGAGGAGAGGAGAAGCAAGCTGCATAACAGGAAGATCCAATTAAAATGGGGGCACTACCTGGTTCACTGTACGGTCAAAGTCATACTTGCATATCAAACAACAGAACAGACCACAGCACAACAGCTTTGTCTTCCTGCTGAGCTTCAGGCATAGAAGGCGTTTTAAAACGGTTGTGATTGTGTGTTTGTGTGTGTTGCGCACTGTTTGACACAACAATTCGCTGTGTTATTATAGAGAGATTTGCACTCAACCCAACTAACCATAAACTGTTAACACAACACAGGACGCGTTGCCAAATATTGTGTGTGTGTGTGTGTGTGTGTGTGTGTGTGTGTGTGTGTGTGTGTGTGTGTGTGTGTGTGTGTGTGTGTGTGTGTGTGTGTGTGTGTGTGTGTGGTGGGCTCCATCACATGTGGTCTTCATTAAGACTCCATTGTGTATTATGGGCTGTGGAGCGTTGCCATGTCAACCAAAATCACTATCCGCTGTTGTTAGCCAGCTCCTATCCACATTTTGGGAGGGATTTTTAACTCTGCAGTCACACACACACAGTAAATCCCCAGACCACACCCAAAGCACTCTTTCTAGACTCTGTACATTCCTAGACTCCAACTCAAAACATCGGGAAATCAAAATACTGCTTCAAAATGACATTTTGTATTGGACAGGCTTTCGAGGTGGGGGCTAATGATATACTGCTAGAGCGTTCCAGCAGCAGTGTGGCCTCCATACGACACACTTGGAATGTAGGACAGAAACTACATGTTGAACTATCAAAGATGTTAGAGCAAAGCATATAATTTCCACTATAAGTATCTAGTGTACTAAAATATATACATAGACATATATATATATATATATATATATATATATATATATATCTTGTATCTTATATATCTTATTTAGTGTTGTCTACTGCGACTACTGCTCACACTCCAATGAGCTGTGATGTTCATGTCCAAGCAAACTAAGCTCTGTAAGGAAGGATTACACATAATCATTAAACCTGTAATGATAGTACATAGTAGTATCAAACCTGTAATATTACATATTAGCAATAAACCTGTAATGATAGTACATACTAGTCTTAAACCTGTTATAGTACATATTAGCATTAAACCTGTAATGAGAGTACATATTAGTATTAAACCTGTGATGAAGTACATATTATTATTAAACCTCTAATAGTACATGTAAGCATTAAACCTGTAATTTTAGTACATATTATATTATTAAACCTGTAATAGTACACATTAATATTAAACCTGTAATTATCGTACATATCATTATTAAACCTGTAATAGTACACATTAGTATTAAACCTGTAATTATAGTACATATTATTCTTAAACCTGTAATAGTACACATTAGTATTAAAGATAAACTTTAAGCGATGCTGTGCTGCTCGTCAGGGTTCTGACCAGCTCACATCCGCCCTAGCTGTTGTTTCGTTTTGGTCATTGGACCTTATGTTCCCAGGGTTAAGGTTGCTGTTTCCGTCCTTATTACGCTTTGATAAGAATATATTTGAAGGTTTTCAGGGAGAACATAAGAAACAAGAAAATAAGAAACAACGATTAAATAGAAATGTCAGATTAGTGAGCTAGTCTCATTCAACCAACTGGATGCTCCCATGGTTAATAAACTCTGAACACCAACACAGCTTGTAAATTGGACTGCATCAGATGACTCCCTCACTATGTAAAACCAATGCTAATGCATGCATATATTCTTGGTTACCAAGTCACCTGCTGATGTTGATGGGACACACGTGACCTCAGCTTATGGTAACCGATAAAACATTTATTAAAGGCGGGGTCAGGGGGCTTGGTTCTGCTTTAATTACATACATGCAGCGGACGTTTGAGAAAGAGAATTCAAACACTGAAGTCAATTCATGCAGCGGCTGAATGAAGCAATAATTGAGGCGCCATCCTCAATTATCTGGGAACTACTAGAAAACTGGCATACTATTGCAGTGTTTACCCTACTGGTGGCCCTGCCACGGGCAGCCGGTCTATTTTAGGCAGGTGGCCTATTTCCACTGCAGAGTTGAGCACACTGTACACACAATTCAACACAGTGTCACGATTAATTGATAGTTCAACATCACATCCATCAGGTCAACCGGCTGGTTATCCCACTTCCATGACCCCAGCCCGTCTCGGGACACTCCCGGCCACAGCAAATTCTCTCACGTTTTTCCAGAAAGCAGGGATAATTTAACCGTTATAGATCCAATGGTTCATATACCCTTAAAGTAAACAAATCAGTTCACAAAAAAAATAAACAGTAATCACAAAGTTGTTCAGGGTAACGCAGGAAATGGCAGGACAGCGTGGGAAAGGACAGACGCCGGTAAACCACACGTTCTATTCCCAAGCGTTGCTGCAAAATATTGAGCTTTTCTCTGCTGTTGTTTGATCTAGTAATCACAGGGTGCTTCGAGTGTAGCGTGTGCGACGTGCTTAGAAGTAGGGGCAGACAGGTGTGGCTCATTTAATTAATGAGGGCTCTACGCGTGCCAGGGCCCATAATTAATGTCATGAGATACACCTGTTTCATCCCACTATAAAGCAGTGGTGATAAATGATATAGTAACCTGTTTTATACAGTCTATGCCATTACCTCCCGGTTTAAATCAGTCTCAGTATTATGAGAGGGAAATAAAAGATGAGTGCCGGGAGGAGGCACTGAAAAGTATTGCTAATGGATGATTAGCCTCCTCTGACATGAATAGTGGGTTTCCTCGACACTGCACAGACAACATCATTGTCACATTTTTGGAAAACTGCTGAGGTGAAGATTCATCTGCTAGCATGGCGTTTCATTCATGTCTGGGAGGTGTTGATAGAAACACCATCCCTGAGTGCCCTTTTATTATCTCAATCGATATGCAGCGCCTCATGCCCACTGCACCGTCAGTCAAAGGACTGGGAAGGCGTGGCTGACGGATGGGGGAGGTTTCCAGGGTCGTCAGAGCCCGAGTAGTGTCCCAGTGCTTAAATTTGCATACGTGATCTGATTGGATGACGGATCCGTCGCTGCCGATAAAGTTGAACATTTTTAAACTTTTTGACGGAGCCTTCAGCGCACGGATCCACAATGCATTGCGCGTCCGTCCCCATTCAAAGTCAATGGGGATCAGTCAACGGACGGAGGCAGTGGGCACGAGGTCGATCAATGATGTTCAAGTCAGCTCTCGTTGACGGACATTTTCACACACGCCAAACGTTAGCGATTGATTATGGCAGATCCAGATTGGCACTGGGCAGATCCAATAGTTTTAAACTTCAACAGACACCTGCCTTCAAGTGAGTTAACGTTTGTCAATTGAGTAGGTCCAGACTCTCTGTACAAATTAAATGAAGTACGAGAGTCTGGTAGGACCAGGCGTGGGGTGGTGAGTAGAGGAAATGATCAAACAACCTGGAAAGGGCAAAATACTGTATGCTAATGTTATTGTATACCACAATTTAATGTATAAAGTAACTTTATTAGCACTACTATTACTAGTAGTAGCAGCTTTGATATTGGCAATAGTATTATATTATATCAGCAATGTGTATTTTTGTGTAGTTATTATATTCTCACTACCATTGATGTAGCTTCATTGATGAAGCAGCACAGATGTAACATTGTGGATGTAGTATCATTAATGTAGAACCACTGGTGTAGGATCATGGACACAGCAGCATGGACGGAGAACCACAGCTGTAGCATCCATGGATGTAGCATCATAGAACCACACATGTAGCATCATGGAGGTAGCATCATGGACGCAGCGTCATGGATGTAGCTGCGCATCATGAATGTAGAACCCCCAGATGCAGCATCATGGACGTATGCATGCAAAATGACAGTAGAGCCAGCCGCCAGGCAGCCTCCATGGTCACATGTGCAGAGCTGTGGACACATTTACATGGTACCACCTGGCATTTACGAGAGAGAGAGAGAGAGAGAGAGAGAGAGAGAGAGAGAGAGAGAGAGAGAGAGAGAGAGAGAGAGAGAGAGAGAGAGAGATTTAGCCAATGAAACAAGGAGTAATAGAAAGAAGGGACCAAAAAAGAGAGAGAATAATAAAGAGACGGGAAACGCTGGGCCACCTCACATATTGACAGCCTGTTATAAAATGAACTATTTCCCCTAAGGGTGTGTGTGTGTGTGTGTGTGTGTGTGTGTGTGTGTGTGTGTGTGTGTGTGTGTGTGTGTGTGTGTGTGTGTGTGTGTGTGTGTGTGTGTGTGTGTGTGTGTGTGTGTGTGTGTGTTAGAGTCAGATAGGTGTATATCACAGTGTCAACTCGTCTATCTTTTGATCTCACACAGTGCGTTTACCTGCAGTCATTATCAGATAAAGAATCGAATAAGACCTCAATCTGACTTTTAAAATGCATGGAAACACCTTTACCCAATCTACTTCGGACCGAAATCGGTACATGAACGGACTGGCGAGATAGGATAAGAACACTCGATCATAGCCCCATCTCTACCTGCATGTAAACCCGCATCGGATATCGTATCGGATTTCGCGTTCTGCGCATGCTGCGCGAGTTCTTGCGGCCGTGGGACGTGAGCCGGAAGTAGCAGGAGACGGTAGTCGTGTTTTTGTCGCCATAGACATATAAACAATTCTCATTTCTTAATAAATCCAAATATTTAATTATTTCTTTAGATGTTTATGGCTGTCGCCGTCGGAAAAAGAGAAACAGCGATTTATTTAAAAAGGTGAGGCAGAAGATGGAGGAAGCCGGTGTCAAGCCACTATCCCCATGCCATTAGAAGTGTATCATCATCAACATGCATCCAGTACACACTACGCTTCGATTTAACCCAAGGCTGAATAAAAAGTACATGTTTTCTTAAACGTTGGTCATCAACGAGGTTGTAAAGTACAAAATCTTACATCTGTCAAAATAAACGACGTGTAAACGATCTTTATTCATTCATTGCGCCGCAACCGAACTGACGGGGATATTCTCTGATATTATGAATCTTAAAGACTGCGTCGGGTTCTCTGACTCTCCGTTAATTCCACAACAAAGCCTCGTAGTGGGGGTTATCTCGGCCATGGTGGAGAATGAATTGGGGGAAAGGAACATTGGCTTTGACTCTCTGAAGTCTTGATTGAAACGCTACATGGAGGAGAAAGGGATTGCTGCCGTATACGGGACAGCTGTCAGTTCACTTCGGGTCGATGTCATTTCTCCGACGCTCCATTGTTCCGACCACTCGGTCGTATGCGGACTCCACCGGCTGGACTCCTTCCGCTGCTCCGCCGCCGGAGGAGTCTGCATACGACCGAGAGTTCGGAACAATGGATCGTCGGAGAATTGACATGGACCCCAAGTGAACTGACAGCTGTCTACTGAAAACATCTTTCTCGAATGCCGCCTGAGTTTGTTGTTGCTGAGACGTAGAATACCGGAAGTGGCTCTATAACCACTTTTTGAAAGGGCTACAGCGCCACCTAGTGTAGCGGATTCAGCCATGCTCCGGCCATTATCCGATCTCTTAAAGGCCATGTATGTTCGGATAATTGACACGGTCCGTTTGAGTAGCAAAATTGGTATAAGGCTTAATCCGATCTAGCTGTCCCATGTAAACGCACTGAATTTCTTGCTAAAAAGCAAACAAACACTCTTTCAGACATACTGAAAACACACGCCAGCTGTCTCACACAAACATACACACATCCTACAACACACACAGACACACATAGTATGAATGAAGCCCCTGGCAGTTACAGGGATACAACAAAAATGTATATAACAGAGGCAGAAGAGTTATGAGAGGACCTGTGCAAATAAACACACAAAGACCAACATCCCAGCTCCAGCTGAGAACAAAACACACCTCCCATGGAAACGCACAACCCTTTGCTGAGCACATTTTGTCCATTTACCCAGCACATGCACAGAAACACATGCAACCCTTACTGTGTACATGCTGTACATTTCCCCAAGCACAAGCACGGAAACACACTCACAAAGCCCCTCCCCTGCTGAACACATTCACCCTCTTGGGAAGCTGACTTGTCACTCCAGACTAGAGAAACAATCAAATTACCGTTCACACGCAAAAATATCAAATAGGCTGATGGCAATTCAACAATACTAGATTAATTGAAGAAAGAGAGACGGAGAGGGGTCTCAAAGCGGTCAAACCACAGATAGATAATGAGCACTCTGGTTTTCTCTGTGCATTCAACTCAACTCTGAATGAACCTCTCAATCCCTTTTGTATTCCCTCTCTCTCTCCCTCTCCCTCTCTCTCTCTCTCTCTCTTCAGTAAGAAAAAAAGCTTGACAGACATACAGAAAGAAAACGAAGATTGGAGGAAATGGGAAGAAATGGAAATGTTTCCACGAGTGTCCTCAGCCGAAATGGGTCTGCTGCAAGCATTCAATTACCCATAACTCTGCAGTGAGTCCATGATCATGCAGTGAGTCCACGACCACGCAGTGAGTCCACAACCACGCAGTGAGTCCACGACCACACAGTGAGTCACAGTGAGTCCGTGACCAAGCAGTGAGTCAATGACCACGCAGTGAGTCCATGGCCACACAGTGAGTGTCCAGCTCACGGTTAAAGTTTGCAGCATGAAATGTTTGCACATGTGCATCACACCTTAAACTATATACACTACTCTTATGCAGTTAAACAAATTCAAATTGACAAAAAAACACAGGTACTCCCACAATGGTACACACACAAACACAACAAGGCCTAATTCGTCTCCCTACTATGGGAGACGAATGCAGCGAAGCCCGCCACCTCAGGACCGACAGCGTGTGTAAATGATGCATGCATGTCCGTCACTGTCAGCAGGTACGTGTATGCATATACGTGTGTGTGCGTGCGTGCGTGCGTGCGTGCGTGCGTGCGTGCGTGCGTGCGTGCGTGCGTGCGTGCGTGCGTGCGTGCGTGCGTGCGTGACTGCGTGCGTGCGTGTATGTGGTCTAGACTGTAGACTTTCAGCCAAATTAATATTGATCTACTGTTTAATATTAATTTATTATTACATTCATATTTACTCATTACGCAGGAAAAATTAGCTGTGATATACAGTTGCTCCTGGCATCTGCCCATCACAGATAAAGTAATTGCAAATTGAAACTGAGGATTTATTTAACTCGATTTTAGATTACAATAATTTGATTTAAATTGATTCAAACGCTTATTAAAACCCCCCTATTAATGACCTGAAGCTTACTCATCGAGTATTATAGAGGTATTAGATAGCAAAGTAAAACAATTTACCCGGAAAAGATAAGGATTATTTAATACTGCAATAATAATTAACATATAGACTATAGACATGTTATTGTCAAACATACAGACAAAGACAGCATTTATTACTTTCATATTTTCAGCAATCACAAACCTCGATTCCCAGTCACTTTCTCTCTATCTCTCTCTCTCAGCCTTGAGGAGGGCCCGAACCGTTGGGGCCAATCACAAGTCAGGGGTGGCACACCTGTGAACGGGCTGACTGCTCTTGACAAGAGTCGGAGGGCAGAATTGGCAGACCCAGCCTTATAAGGAATGTCAGGGACACAGATGATAGGGCCTGCAGCTTGTTGCACCAGCAGAACGTAAGGTCCCACTTAGGCTACGTTGAACGTAAATCACCCAAACGTTCGACATTACACTCTACTAAAAAAATAGCAGTTGCACCAAGCAGATAGTTTCAACGTAACACTAAGTTATAATTAAGCAATAGATCACGCCAGGCTGTGGTATGTGCTCATTATACCACTGTTAAGGGGCGTTGTCCGGCCCCGACGCGCAGCGGAGGGCCGGCGACCCCCTTCACAGTGGTATAATGAGCACATGCCACTGCTTTTATACAACGGTTACTGTTATGGCGAAACGAAAGTCATAGACACACTACATTTAAAAAGAAACCAAGAAAGTCAAAGTAGCCGTTTTATTAAAGAATACAAAAAAGTAGTCCCTCCTGGCTGCCGCTATGCATCGACGGTCGCTATGCAACACACTTTAGCGTCCCTCCGAGAGAAGGCTCCGATAGAGCGGTTCGCCGGCAATTTATCCTATGGAGCAGTTCACTCGCCGTGTGCCTAAGCTTTCGTTAGTCTCTCCATCGCCTTGCTCACTCCCGGAGTAACAACATTTACACCCTCTCCATCATCCAACATATGTTTTACTTTGTAACTGTTTCTACTTCCAGGCGCGGAGTGATATGCAAACTTTCAAAAAATGATCGGGCGTCATAGCAGTTATGTATACGCTCATTATACAACAGTTGGGAACCAATCAGATCGCTGGATTTAGGTCCCCCGTTGTATAACTTCTATTTTACACCTCCCCTCTAGCTGGTGTAAGTTCCATACTAACGATAAAGAACCGCTAAAAGAAAAAAACGTTTCAGAGTTTCAACACGGTTTGCGCCGGGAACGGATTGTCCGTGACCATATCGATCCATTTCTTTATTATGATGATGTTGAATTATATGCGCGATTTCGGTTCTGCCGGGCGGAATATTATATTTATTTATTTATTATAAAATCCGCCATCAAATAGCTTAACCTCACGCCTATACCGTCCAAGCAAATTTTAGAGAATAAATGACTGAAACTGTTTTGTTTGCCCTCTCATTTGGGTGCTAACGCGTCTTCACTCGGATAAGGTGGAAACTTGCCGGTATTTCCTGTTTACATTGTTAGCTGTCAATGATTGGCTTGAAATTATCTAAACGTCATTAAAAGCGACACTGGTACAATTTATGCACTACTAGTAACGTTACAACTTAAGTTATGGTGGTGCAACCAAAATTTAGAACACCTTTAGTTTGACACTAGCTATGTCGAGCGTAGGGTTAAGGCGGACTTTACACCCGAACTTATGATCGGCTTTACGTTCTGCGGTGCAACCGACTGCAGATGTTTTCCCCGATCTCTCCATATTCCATATTATAAGTGTTGCATTATTCTTCCGCTACATCCTTAGACAATGGACATACGGCCATAAAGCCAGAAGCGATTCTACACACGTTTACATATTAAGGCTGAACAAAAAGCTGCATGGAAATAGTTAATCAAATCACAAGCAGATCTCAGCAGACTATATTTACTTTAAAACAGAGCACAATCTAACGGCACAATAAGTTGCAACATAAATGTTTGGTCTGGAGAGAGATAAATAATTTAATGTATTCAATACTATTGTCAAGTAAGTTTAACACGTTCAAAGCATTTATTTTGGTGCATATAATAAGAGATAGGAGGGAATAAGAAGTACAACGCAAGCACTGCAAGTCAAGAAACATGAATACAAAATAGAGGAAAGTAAACCACAAGCACTGCAAGTCAAGAAACATGAATATAAAATAGAAGAAAGTAAACCACAAGCACTGCAAATACATTGATGAAAAAGTAAACATTATATCGGCCTACTATAGTGGATGTGCAGGTGTCCAAATTAGGGGGCTAAAACCGTCATATTCCAAAATCAAGTATGTTTGACTGTTTGGACTGCGGGAGTGCATGCTATGAAAAACTTTCACCAACAAAAAATAGATGTATTTCTGTTAGTTTTACACTTTTTGTTGTGTTCTCTTAGATATACAAACCAATCGTTAATAGCAGTGGCTACGCTATGACACAAAACTGGATATGTTTCGTCATCTATGGGTTGGCCACATATAAGAACCGTGATATGCTATGACGATGAAGCTTGTGATCATCACCAGATCATCAACAGTAGACGGAGCCTTGAGCGATGCTGAAGCAGCTGGGATGTTCTTTCGGTAGGTTTAGCTCAGGAGGTGGAGCAGGTTGACTTGTATCCAGGAGGTTGCTAGTTAGATCCCCGGCTCCTCCTAGCCAGCTCCTCCGAGTGTCGAGCAAGACGCCTCACCCTGACTGCTCCTGACGACCTGGCTGTCGACTTTCATGGTTGACTCTGCCGTCTGTGTTTCATTGTGGTTAATAAGCGTCTGCCAAATGCCCTAATGTAAATGTTCAGGTCCCTCTACCACATGGTTCTTTCCCTCGCTCTCGCCGCTACCTCCCCGTCTTCCATGCTGAAGGGCCACAGTGCCTTATAAAGGACATGGAACGTGGCCCAAGGTGATTGTGTCAAGAACTACCCGTCAAGCAAAACCAATCACATGCCGTGAGCCAAGTAGGTTTCTGCTAGAAAACAGCCATTGAGAATGGTATTTGGTGTTTTGCGTTTCTTCAAGTGACATGGCGGTTCAACTTGGTGTTTGTATTGGACCTTCAAGACGACTGGTTTGAGGACGGAGAGGAACAGAAGAGGCTAGGACTAGGTCCGACTAGGCTATCACCGGAGCATTTATCACATATTGTACACTTTTAAACAAATCAATTATACCGCTACATGCTACTTATGTGTAGTTCAAAGAAAACCTTTTTTGAAGAATAACCATACCCAAGTACTCCACAGTTTCCGCCCCGGGGGAAAGCAGAGAGAATGCGGACCGTGGAGTGCTTATACAAGTGTGTCCTTGCTTTCTCTCATCATAGCAGGATTAACTCACACTGGACAGATGGTCATCTAATGCCCCACACACACACGCACGCACGCACGCACGCACGCACGCACGCACGCACGCACGCACGCACGCACGCGCACACGCACACGCACACGCACACGCACACGCACACGCACACGCACACGCACACACACACACACACACACACACACACACACACACACACACACACACACACACGGCTTTGACCTGTTTAATCATGGCACAGACACAAAGCAAGATACACATGTCAGCTGATGATGTCAGGCTACCCTCCCCGGTTCAAAACATCTTCCTCTCTCCCCGTCTGTGTGTCAGCCTAACTTGCTTACAGTGCTAATGTGTTAGCGATTGTCCTTGAAACAGGGCATTCCATCCCATCGTCTGGCCATTAGAAGACGCCTTAGCTATATTTAGAACACTTCAAACTCTTTGCCTCTACGCATAAAATCTGGGTTTTGTTGCCTAATGTGGCTGTATGATACATTATTCAATTTTACAAATGTCATTATATTCATCTCATTGATATTCAAAAATGCTTCTTTTATAATCAAAATATCCTCTAATGCTGCATTATTGTTTCTGTCAAACCTCCCACTCTCTAGCTCAACGGCAGTTCAATTAATGAAAATGCAAACACACGCATAAAAAATACACAGAAATACCTATGCACCTGTTAAGAAATATTTCCACGTATTGAGATTGCTATGGCAACAGTAGTTTTACTGTTGCCTGTGAAATATTTTATGCCCCCACCCCGACAGGAGTGGGATGACTTGCTACATCTACTTTGGGTGGAGGGGGATGTTCTGCCCATCAAATTATCTTCATTCCAAGCTGCACCGAGTTTAACTGATTTAACAGGAATTTATCTACAATCTAATAATATCGATTTTGATTCATATTAGTAGAGAAATTGACTTACTATATTTCAAGTTCATATAGTTCAAAAAATTATATACATATATATACATATACATATATATCATAATAAATGTATAAAATTTGACAAATATTTGCCATTTAATTTCGTTTTGATTGAATTAAAATAACAGTGTCATAATCTGAGGATTTCTATTCAAGGTTCTACAACATGCGTACTTCTAGGATTGACTAGAAATGGCCCATTTCCATAGGATGTTCTTGTCACATGACTGCAAAATACCCTTGTCACATGATCTTATGAACTTTACTCCGAACTCAAAGGAAAACTGCAATCCCAGCACCAAATCTCAAGAAGAAGATTATAAAGACTGTTCCAACTGAAAGGCCTCTGCCTCCACGTCCTGGGAGGCAGACAGCCGTTATGGTTATGCTCCGGACCGGGACATTGCTGGTTCCAATCCCTGAACCAACAGGAGAACCCATGATATAATCACACTAGTTGTGTATATCATGGGTTCTCCTGTTGGTTCAGGGATTTGAACCAGCAATGTACCGGTCCGGAGCATAACCATAACGGCTGTCTGTGTGTGAGCGAGAGCAAGAGTGAGAGAGAGAGCAAGAGAGAGAGGATAAATGGTGTGCTGCTCTCGCCCCCTGCATAGCATAACATAACAGGATTTTAATGCCACAGCAAACTGCCCTTACAGTATTAATAGATGGATTAAAGCCAACATGAAGTGGAATTTCAATCCCATATTGTAATCCTGTTTTACAGGCGGTGGGGGATATACAAAAAGCATACATGTATTCATCCAGCCAGACACACGACAGACAAATAGACAAAAAGATGCAACACTTGAAAAGTGTCACCATCAGCATGTGCAGCAGACATGATAAAAAAACGTTGGCATTGAAGTATTGCCTCAAATACTCCCCCGAACCCCACTCAAACCCTACAATTAGCAGCATCAACATCCCCAAAAGCCCCTCCTCCTTGGTGTGGATGTGTGTCGGGGGAGATAATGACTTGAGATGTTTGATCACTGGATGCTCGTATCAAAGCGGCCCTCCCAGGGCTGCAGCTGCTCACTCTTAGCAACACCGGAAACTAAATAAGGGATTAACTCGACTCCCGGCACGTTTCAGGCTCTCGCAAGGATTTATTCAAGCCCAATACCCCCAGGCAAAAAAGATTGACGTTGATTTGTCACATTAGTCGGGTTTCTAGTTAAAAATTGGAAGCATCAATATCACCTCTTGAAAGAGAAGTGCTTAAAGCTTTAATATTAATAAGCTGTGAAAGTAAGCACTTCCAGAAACATAAGTCCTGGTCCAATCGATTGTTTTAAGTGGGAAAGATTATCTGAAATGAACATTATTGTAATATGGTTGTTCATTTTAAAAGACTGCTGATCTCCAAGGTCATTAAGCACTGGCAAATTGTGATTTAACGGAAAATAGGTTATGGAATAATTCATGCTATTAAACAATAATTAAAGTATACATCTAAATGTCAGGATGGTTGTTATTTAATTGATATTAGGATGTTATAAGGAGTAAACATACTGCATGCAACTCACATGCTGTATTATTTTACAATGTACATGCCAAAAGGTTGAACCATCCTTCCATATATATACACCGATACAGCATCTAGCCATGTCACTACTTATGGCACTTGTTCTTATTGAAGGGTTCTCTTACGATGACAGCAATGTATAGTCGGTTCACTTGATTGCTGTTAATATTTTTTTCAGAACAACATAATTTACATATATAATCTATAATTATAATAATACATTTGTATTATTGTAGTAGTAGTAGTAGCATTAATGTTTTCCTAATCATGTGATGGTATTGGATCGGCGCATAGACTTGCGTACTCGCCGATACTGCATTTTGGGCGGTATCGGATGAATTTCCGATACTGGTATGGGAACAACTCTACCTTCAGTTTGCTCATTGTTTTTGTTTTCTGGGTATAATACAATATTGTCCACACCCACAAACACACACACACACACACACACAATCAACTATTTGATTACCTAATAATTAGTTGGATTTTGCAGATGATGCCCAACTACTAGAGTTAGTTTGCTTCACTATAGTTGAATTAAATATTCTCAAAGATGACAATGCCAATCCTTCAGCCCGGATGTGGGAATGGAAATAAGGGTTGGTTCCTAGGTGTCATTTGATTTTCACACAAATATCTTTGTTGCATGTACCGTACAAACATACATGTCCAATAACTTATTCCATGTAGGATTATTTTGGGGTATTCTTTATAATTTGACAGAGTGGAAGCTATTCACTTCAATACAGTGGAGACATATTAATGAGATACACAGATATGTTGCGAATGAAGATGCTAATGGTAGGTAGAATTATTTTTTTCACAATAGCTAAAACTGCCAATAACATCTCAATAGCCATCTCAATATAGTCAAGTCAGGTCAAGTCAGGTTTATTTATCTATAGCACATTTCATATGGCATACATAGACACAATGTGCTTTGAGTGGAGAGATTTCATAGTCCCTGTAGTTTATTTCCCCCCCCCTCTTTCTCTCTGTGTCTGTGTACAATGCTATCAGTGTATCTTGCTATAGAGGAGTGGAGAGAAAACAATTAGACGCAGACAAAGGGAGGGGAGTGAAAGAAATTGGAGGGCAAAGTGTGATAGTGTCTTTGTTTATTTAACTGTTACAATAGTTTCAAGCAGTCAAATACTAAGTTCCAAGCAATAGGCTTGTGATATTCAATAGTATTTTTGTTTGATTTCTGCTTCATAAAATGTTGATTAAAACATTTAATTTATATGTTGTAGATTTCTTATTACATATAAATACACATAAATAATTATTTTAACAGGAATTTTACTGTTCAATGGGCGTCCATGTATTCACTCTACATCAAACAGAGACAGATCCTATATTTAATTAACCAACAATAAAGTCCTAGTCTCTCTCATCCAGCCCTTTGCGGTTAAGATTGTTATCTTGTTTTGTCAGGGATGCTGCTTTCTAGGGCTAACGGCCAACACTACATTCAATGTAGTCTACATTGTATACAAAAGGATAGAAGGGGTGTGTGTGTGTGTGTGGGGGGGGGGAGGCTGAAATAGATGCTGCCTGCTGTATTGTTTGCCCTGTCGTCCAGCCTATACAACCTGTTCATCTCAGCTCTCCAAAAACAATCACATGCAGTAAATCGATGGAGTTCTTCACAGAGAGAGTAGCCCAGACTAGAGAGGTACCCTCCTCCGGTGGGCTCCGCTCATCACCACAGGATGGGGAACAGAAACAAAGGAATGTCACACACCCCGGGGGGTCCCGACGCACGCAGCGTCAGGTAGGAATACGCAAAGAATATTACAACACAACAATTGAGGTTGTGTTACCTACACAACCACTAAAGTAAGTCACAACAATCACTTTGGAGGTTCATTGAGATGCAGGCCGCAAACTTACTTGAATCTCCCCTGACAATGCTGACACTGGTCCCCGACCCATCCGTGGTCACACACGCACGATCCGTTGATGCATTTCCCCGAGAAGCAGTCCTTCTCGCAGGGCTTTGGAGACCCCGAGGCCTCGGCGATGAGCACCAGGTGAACCACAACAATTAATCCCAAGTATGTGTGCATCAGGTCCCGGGAAGCCCTCGCAGGATACTTTAGCCAAGTGCATCGACGCGTGCGTCCACCTCCATCCATTATTAACCAGACTTTAGACTGTGCAGAACCGTGTACTTACACTCCTGTGCTGTGTGTAATCATCATGAATAGTGTCACTCCTCACCAGTGCAAACCCCTTTTTAAAGGATTTACACACGGTCAAAGCATGCCTCATTCACCGTGCGTGGTTTAATAGCTCTCGGAAAACAGAAAATAGGTCAACTCACAAATTACTTTAGTAACTGTTCTGTTAACGACAATTTGCTTGGCTGACTGCACAAAGAAGTCTGCACACCCTGTGCCAGTGTGTCGCCCTTCCAGACTTGTGAAGAACTTCCAGTCAGTCAGGATGACAGTGTTACAAACGCTATAGAGATCCCCACATACGTGTAGCAGGGATATTCTTTGACAGGCGACGCAACATGGAAAAAATGGTTAAAAAAATGGTTATATTTGTATATCCTCCTGGGCTGAAAGGCGCTGTTTGTTCTCGGCTACGTTGTCTGTGCAGAATGCGACGCACGGCAGCAGAACACAGTGCGTCCTCGGCGAGATGCTGCTCACAGCTGGTTCATCACGACGGAGGAACTCCTGCACTACATTCACACGCATGCGTAGTAGTGCGCCTTGCCATTTAAAGAGACAGTTCTTCATCAGGACACAGCAGGAACCCTTCAACCACTCTGATGAACCATGACAGATTTTTTTTTCGTTTTGTACACGCTTTGTAACGCAATTTGAGACAATCAGTCAAATCATTGAATCCGGTATCCACACAATCTACCAACAAGTGCATCGTGACCAATCTTACATCAAATTAAATTAGATGTAGGCCTATTATTGGGAGAAAAGGTGGAATGTGAGCTGATTAGGGCTACTGCATTGCAGATGAATAGGCCTTCGTCTCAGAGGCTTAACAGTATAGGTGGGAACAGGTGTTGCTCATTAAGTTAATTATGGCTCTAGGTAAGCCAGTGCCCATAATTAACGTCATGAGATGCACCTGTGTGCACCCCTCCTTCTATACCACTTTAAAAAATGCCTCTCCCTGAATAAAGATTCATAGGAAAATTATAGCATGCCATAAAAGGGATTTTCTCCAGGGCTGAGTTCCAATGGGTCAACTTGTGTTTTACAAAGTGTGTGAATAAATCATGTTGCCTAGGCTGTAGTGTATAGTTACAATGTAAACAATGCATGTGTTTGCATAGTGGATGTCATCTTAATCAGATTCATCCAATAGAGAGGATCCAGCAGACCAGATCTTCATGCAAATAAGCAGTCACAGGGTGACACCAAACACACGCATGGATTTTCGTCGCATAATGGTTAATGCCTAATTAGTGTATTATATAGTTTTCCCTATAGGAAATGAAGGAACAAGTGATCCAAATCCAGCCCATGTTTCCCCTTGATAGCAATATAGTCTCCGCGCACGTCCTCCATGCTTCCCTGATCCATTTTAGCTAATTGATTTACCACGGTTTGTTATAATTATAAACCAGCTGTCAAAAATCTATACAAGTTATTATTTTTAATTTTCCTTGCACTATGTTTCTTTGTCTGAGCCAATCAATATTTCTGTATCAGCCCTTGGGGGGAAGGTTAAAACGATCTATAATAGGATTTAACCCAAGCACTAGAAATAAAAAGGCTTGGCTGAACCAATTTGCTATTGGGTGCTTGGTGGACCATATTGCTGCACGGTCTCCAAACCTTACTACTTTTTCGATATTTTCATAAACGGGCAGAATGGCTGGAGCTTTTTTGCAACAAATTGTATTTATAGTTGATTGGTAGATGATTGGTTATTAAACATTTGTGTTACATTTGCTGAAGTGAAATGGTAGATTGAGACACACTCTGATTTGATCAATAAACATTTTGACATGTGTTTCTTATCATGTTAAATCATTGACTAAAGGTTCCTGGCTAAACGCTCAAGGGGAAATGTACTCAATCTGTCTCTGGATTACGACTCCTAGCTGTGATGGCATTGCAGACAGAGGGTTTGAGGCCTTGGCTCCCCCAGCGTATTCTGTGGAACACCCCTGGGTAGAGTCTGAGCCATGAGGCCTCATTTGCACTTTCAGCATCGGTTCACAGCAGGCTTTATTACAGTGATGATGGATGCTTCATAGTTGCATTGTTTTTTTGCACGAATCTGCCATGTTAAGTTAAATGGTGAGCTATACACAATCACATTTTCAAGATACGAAAACTTTAAACCATGTCCGAATTTGAGGTGGAAGAAGGCAGAAAATCGGTCTCTGTCCACATGTTTATTTTTTCTTAAAAATTAATTAAGGATAATATCTTCAAACCAACCTGGGAAAATGAATCACTTGAAGTGGCATATGCAGTCAAATTATTCATAAATCTGTGTAACAAAACGTTTTCACTTATTTTGCAAATTCCCCTTTTTATTTGTTGGCTATTAAACCTCACCCTAAACCCCCTAACACAGCCCCACGATGACAGTCCTTGATGCCTAATCCATAGGATAGCCATGTATAAAAACTAGATTTTAGAAACTCGTCCGTCCTGCAACTATCAACCAATCATAATAACGGAAATCGTCGCAATATGTGGGACGCGTGATGTGGGAAGGTTGCTGTGCAGTCCCGAAAAAAAGCGCGACACCTGATAACACTAGCCTCATGAGGGTCTGCTACGCTTCTCATGGAAGGCTTGTTTTTTACTTAACGTTTGGCGCCATCTGCAGTTTACAAATCAAACAGAAAAAGTGGAGCATAAAAATCATTTCGTAATATAGCAGGCCTGTTGCACCGGTTACTCAAGTTGGTCAGAGCGCATGTGCCAAATAGCATGCATTTCACACACACACACACACACACACACACACACACACACACACACACACACACACACACACACACACACACACACACACACACACACACACACACACACGAACATACACGAACATACACGTGCGCTGAGGCAGACGTACCAGGCATACCGCACACACGCGCTCGTTGGAAGACAACAGCAAAATCTATCCTGCATCCCGCAATGTCTTGAGATATTGATATCCCCCCCTCCCCCTTTCTGTCTGTTTTAACGGCGTCAACAAACTCTCCCAGGTAAGACGTTCTGTCCATAGATTGTAGAAATTGCGATAAAATAAATGAAGAGACAATTCCTCACCTCGACAAGCAACGGCAGGTTGTGCATTTGTCGAATAAAAAACGTTAAGTTCAAACAACGCGCCGACCGGCACATCAACACACAAGTCAGGTGATCTTAAGGGTCCCATGACATGAACATTTCACTTTATGCGGTTCTATTTCATGTAGGCTACGCCGTCTAGGCTTCGCCTTATGGGCTTGTCCCGTGCGCGCGCCTGCGCGCGCTGAAAATTCAAACTATGCACCTATCAGCGTGGGCACCGCCCACATTTCCCACGGTATCGTGTCTATATAACGCGGTGTATACCGTCGCTCATCCTCCCTTTTCTTTCAGCACTTGTGCTTATCAGCGAGAAATTGAGAACTACAATTAAGAAGATGAGAACTTCAACACGGATCTCCCAAGCCGGTGGCAGCGGCTCGGGCGAGGCCGCGGACAAACGGCCCTTTTCAGGGCCACCTGAGAGCGCTCCTAGAGCTAGGTCCTTTTCAGGACTCCTATGCGCCTCCTGTCCCGCCTCCCTGGCACCGGGTGACGGGCACATGGCGTGCTTTTGGTGCCTCGGCACCGACCACGCCGCGGCTGCTATGGCGGCCCCCGTCTCCTGTGTCGCCTGCCGGGAGCTGCCTGAAGAGGGGATCCTCTCCAGGCATCTCTTCTTTTCCCCTGCGGTGGAAATGGCTGACGCCATCGACCTGTTCGGACCTGACGTCGACGATGGCATCATCGACGCCTCCCTGGACGACGTCTTCGGCGACTCGGCGTCCGGTTTTTCCCGCTCTCGGGTTACAACCGCCACCGTCATACAACACGAGGGTCCGCGCCGGATGACCGATCTCTTCCGGGAGATCATGGGTGAGGCGGCGGCCATCAAAGGGATTCCCATGCCGGTCCCGCCTCTCGCCCCCGTATCTGACGATATGCAGGGCGAGTGCTTTCGCACCCCATCTTTTTCCCGGCGGGTTACCCAGTGCCCCTTGTTCCCGCCTTTGCAGCACTTGTTTATTGCTGCCGGTGAGGACCCTTCGACCCCGAAGGCTCCGGTAAGATCCTACACGGATTTCACCAACGTGGAGGGGTGGGCCGATACTCAGGCGAGGGGGATCCCTCGCCTGGAGCCTCCCCTGGCAGCGCTTCTCTGTCCGGGCGCCGGGCTCCTTAACGAAAAGCCGCTGCCCCCCGACCGCCTCCAGAAGCAGATTGTCGGCCTAACGGACAGGGTGTTCGTTTGTGCCTCTCAATCCGCGGCGGCGGTCAACAACATCGCCCTGCTCTCCTCTGCCATGGTCTCCTTGTCGGCTGACAGGGAGGCCTACGGCCCGGAGGAAGCCGCGAGATGGCTGGCGGTTTCCCGCTTTTCCAGCGCCATCCTCCAGCTATGCCAGCCGATAGCCGTTTCGGCCGGCCAGCATATGGCGTGGGCTACCATGATTCAAAGGGTCATATGGCTCTCCCACACTGCGGTGCCGGAACGAGAGCGGGCCAGCCTCGTCCAGGGTCCACTAGCGCCGGATGGCCTATTTGGTCCCAGGTTCTCCGAGGTGCTCGCACACCAGCAGTCAGTCCGTGAGAATCGTTCCCGGTTCGGGACGATTCTCACGGGCTCCTCCCGCCAGCAGGCTGAGAGGAAGCGCGGTCTAGGCCGGTCCCAGCGTTCCATGGGACCGCCTCCGACTCCAGCCCCGGTGCAGCAGCCGCAGCCGCCGCGCACGGGGAGAGCAGCAGCGCCACGGACCGGGAAGTTCCGGACGCTTGCTCCTACTTTTTCTTTCCCTATTAAAGAAAAGAGTAAAGACCGTTCGGCCGAACGGCAGTACATGGTACCTAAAGAGCAATATTCCCCAGGCCACCTGCGTCCTACGCTTGTGGTGCGCTCCTCCATGTTGCCTATTTCCCCCTCTCAGCCCGGTGGCTGTAGGGTGACGGTCGGACGGCGTGTTCACATGGCCTCTGGTTCACCTGCTTCTAAGAAGCGGCGTCCCTTGGAGCCTCATGGACGGATCAGAGACTCGTTGCACGAGCCCGTGGATACGGCCGCTTGTACCGGTCTCCTGGTTCCCCACATTATAGGTGAGGAGATGGGTCCGCGCGCTGTGGCTACAGCCTGCGGACAGCGCATGCGCACAGGTGCTGCGGCCGGACGGCTCGCTCCCTGTTCAGCGGGCACGAGCGCGACGTCTAGACAGCTCGTTGTTTTTACAGCTGCTAGTTCTGGTACGTCTCCTACGCTCGCTGAGCCTCCTCCCTTTCGTGGGAAGCCCCCCTTGGTTCACACGCAGTGTGGAGGCGGTAGGGGCAGAGGAATACGGGTTATTCCTGGACGGTCTTCCTCAGCTGTCGGCTCGCCCTCTCTCCAACCGCTATGCGTGTTGGCAAGAGCGGTGCGTTCTGCCAACGTGGTTGGACACCACGTTGAGATGGGGCCATCCCATACAGTTCAAGCGTCGTCCCCCACCCTTTATGGGGTTGGTGGAGACCACGCTACGGGACCCGGCTGCGAGCACGGCTCTGGCAGCAGAGGTGGCACGTCTCTTGGTAAAGGGGGCCATCACTGTCGTTCCCCCCCACGAGTCTCACCTAGGTTTTTATTCCCGCTACTTCCTGGTTTCCAAGAAGTCAGGGGAAATGAGACCTATTCTGGATCTTCGCGTGTTCAACAGATTCGTTGCCACGAGGAAGTTCAGAATGCTCACGGTCGGAGCATTGTTCCGGTGTGTGAGAGAGGGCGATTGGTTCACATCCCTGGATCTCAAGGATGCTTACTTCCACGTCCCTGTTCGGCAGGCGCACAGGAAGTTTCTCCGCTTTGCCTTTATGGGGATGGCGTACGAGTACCAGTGTCTGCCGTTCGGCTATTCCCTGGCTCCGCGCACCTTCTCGAAGTGTGTGGAGACGGCGTTGGAACCGCTCAGACGTCAGGGAAAGAGGATTCTCTTCTACCTAGACGATCTGCTTATTCTGAGCAACTCAGAAGAGACCGCGAGAAGGGACACCATGTTGGTGATAAACCATCTCTCCTTCCTGGGTTTTGCCATCAACTGGGAGAAGAGCTCCCCGCTCCCCAGCCGGCAGACAGTCTACTTGGGGCTTTGCCTAGACTCAGCCACCATGATTGCGATGCTTTCGCCTCCTCGGCGAGACGCCATCCTGTCGGCGCTCTCCCGTTTTCACGTTCGCAGAAACGTGACCGCACTGTCCACCATGCGCCTGTTGGGGCTGATGGCAGCTGCCCACCCCGTGGTCCCCCTGGGTCTGCTTTTTATGCGCAGACTCCAGCGGTGGTTTGCTCGCCAACGGTTGGACCCCAGGCGACACAAGCTCAGGGTGCTCCTCGTCCCCCGTTCGGTGTCGCCAGACCTGGAATATTGGAAAGGACCCTCCGCCCTTCTCAAGGGTGTTCCCCTGGGCAGGGTGGCGTCCTACGTAGTGGTCTTCACGGACGCCTCGTTGACGGGTTGGGGAGGAACGTGCCTCTCTCACTCGGTCGGAGACGAGTGGCGCACGCCCCCTACAGCACACATAAATGTGTTGGAGCTCGACGCTGTGAGGAAAGTGCTGTTGCATTTCTTTCACCTGGTGCGCGGCCGCCACGTTCTGATCAGGACAGACAGCGTGTCGGCGGCGGCGTACATCAACAGACAGGGGGGAGTCCGCTCCCCTGCTCTCCACCGAAAGGCGGTCGAGCTCTGGCTTTGGGCTCATCAGTATCTCCGCAGTCTGAGAGCCCTGCATATCGCGGGCGCCCAGAACTTTGGGGCGGACCTCATGTCTCGAGGCGGTCCCCGCCGAGACGAGTGGCGGTTACATCCCGACATTGTCAGACTGATCTGGCAGAGGTTCGGGACAGCGCAGGTGGACCTCTTCGCGTCCCGGGAGAACACGCACTGCAGGTGGTGGTTCTCCCTCAGCCCTCGGGATCTTCCCCCGTTGGGGGTAGATGCGTTGGCACACACACCTTGGCCGCGGGCTCTCTTGTATGCGTTTCCCCCGCTCCAGCTGATCCTTCCTCTTCTGGAACGGGTCAGACAGGAGAGACTGTCCCTGATATTAGTGGCCCCGGAGAACCGTTCAGCTCTGTGGTTTCCAGAGCTGGCCGTGCTCTCGCGGTCGGCGCCTTGGCCAGTACCATTCAGGCCGGATGCGCTTTCACAGGCCCACGGGACGGTGCACCACCCGCCCGATGTCTCGGGACGGCTGTTGGTTTGGCTCCTGAGAGGTTGATCCTGCAGGGCAAAGGTTTGCCTGAGACGGTTATCAACACTATTCAGAGTGCTCGTGCGCCTTCTACTTCTTCCCTCTATGCGGCGAAGTGGTGCGCCTTCTCTAATTGGTGTGAGACGAACCACGCTGTCCCATCTCAATGCGAGGTGGGAAGCGTGCTTTCGTTTCTGCAAAACTTATTGGAAAAAGGTTTGGCCTTCTCCACTATCAAGGTCTATGCGGCAGCCGTTTCGGCTGGCCATGCAGGCTGTGATGGTGGACCGATCTTCAGCCATCCACTGGTCAAGAGATTCTTGCGTGGGGCTAGACGGGTTAGGCCTGTTTCACGCGTGCTTACACCACGCTGGGATCTCCCCACCGTGTTGCGCGGATTGTCCAGGGATCCTTTCGAGCCTCTCTCTCAGGCCCCTTTGGATGCCCTGTCATTTAAGACGGCGCTCTTGTTGGCCTTGGTTTCTGCCAAGCGGGCCGGTGAGCTAACCGCTCTGTCTGTCAGCCCGAGTTGCTTGTTGCTAAACGAGGACAGCTCCTTCGCGTTGCTCAGACCTAATCCTGCGTTCCTCCCGAAGAACATTAATAGTTCTTTTCGGTCGAGGGATATTGTGCTTAAGGCTTTTCACCCCCCGCCTCATTCTAGTGAGGCGGAGGCGGAGTTGCATCTCCTGTGCCCGGTTCGGGCGTTGGCTATGTACGTGAATCGCTCGGCAGCGTTCCGCTCCACACAACAGTTGTTTGTGTGTTATAGCGACGCTAGCAGGGGCCGCGCTCTCTCTAAGCAGCGGTTTTCTCGCTGGGTATGTGAGGGTGTTTGCCTAGCCTACTCTCGGCAGGGCTTGGCGCCACCGTTGGGCGTTAAAGCTCACTCCACACGGAGCGTGGCCGCTTCAACGGCTCTACTCAAGGGCGTTTCGGTGGAAGACATCTGCGCGGCTGCGTCTTGGTCTTCCCCCGGCCCCTTTGTCCGTTTTTACATGTTAGACATGTCCAGGGGCTCACTCGGCAACTCTGTGCTAGAGTCCGGGACCCCTTTTACGGCTTAAGAATATAGACATGTTCTTTAAAGCGTCGTGGTTGGATTTCCTCTCGCCGGCTGGCGAGTTGGACTTGATTACCAGTCTTACTCTCCCACCTTTTTTCAAATGAAAAACAGGCTAGGGGGTTTTCTATTGGCTCGCCAATTGTCTGGTGGTTTTGTTTACCAGTATGGCACTCCCGCCGTTTTCTTCAAATAAGAAACGGCCGAGAGAGTCCCATTATTGGAGAGCCGAATTCCGTAGCTCCGCCCCCGGTGGTAGCGGACCTAATGGAAACCTAGTTGCTCTGGTTTTTTCTTTTCCTTTCATGGGTTCCATGGAGCACGGAATAGAGCCGGAGTCTTTACAGACTCACTTTTTTCTCCCTTGATCATTGCCTTGCTTGATCTAGGAGGAATTAGTTTTTTATAAAGCTGTTGTGTTTTACACTTCCTTGGCTTTTTGAGTCTTAATGTGTTCTGGTGACTTAGGTCTTTTTGACTGGGGTCCAGCAGGAGTACATTGATCGGGCTCCGCTCGCAGCTTCACCTTAGCCCATAAGGCGAAGCCTAGACGGCGTAGCCTACATGAAATAGAACGATAGTTATGTTATTATAACTCTAGTTCTATGATTGTAGGCGTAGCCGTCTAGTTTCCCACCTGCTGTACCCTCCAATTGCTGAAAGAAAAGCTTGGAGGATGAGCGACGGTATACACCGCGTTATATAGACACGATACCGTGGGAAATGTGGGCGGTGCCCACGCTGATAGGTGCATAGTTTGAATTTTCAGCGCGCGCAGGCGCGCGCACGGGACAAGCCCATAAGGCGAAGCCTAGACGGCTACGCCTACAATCATAGAACTAGAGTTATAATAACATAACTATCGTTTTCTAACATTAATATAAGTTCCCCTAGCCTGCCTATGGTCCCCCAGTGGCTAGAAATGGCGTTAGGTTTAAAAAAAAAGCACTAGCTATCCTGCTCTGCCTTTGAAAAAAAAAAGCTCAGACACGCCGTTTTGGAAATATTCCCTGTATGTCGTCAGACGGGGACATGCTACCTCCCCTTTCGCTGCTTTGCCCAATGAGCTACGACCATGCAAGCGACACATGTGTGCAGTGGCGGACTTAGCAATTTGGGGGCTCAAGGCGAATTTAGCTAGTGGGGCCCTCAACATTCATATGCGAGAAATATGTTTTCAGATATCACACCATCGTATGTCAAAATGCAAAATATTTATTTAACAAAAATAGTTTTAAAAGGAAATTGAAGCTTTCAGTGCTAACTGTATTTTTTATATGTGCAATCAATAAACATATCTTTAAATAAAATATACATCTGAATGCCAAAAAATAAATAAATGTAAAAAAGTAAAGCAGTGTGACAGAGCATTTGTAACTGAACTTAATGATAAAGAATAATTATTAATCACAACAACACTTAAAGTGAAAATATGAGAGAGAGGAGGCAGAGTTTGTGCATGTGTGAGAGAAAGAGAGAGAATGAGTATGTGAGAGAGAGGTCTGAGTGAGTGATGAAGAATGTCCCTGTGTGTGTGTGTGGCACCGGTTTTCATTAGAGCATCACTTTCTTCTGGGTGGTCAGAATCAGAAACGGCAGCAGTAGGCCTCGCATCCTCCACGGCATTTTTGTCATCTTTGTCATCAGTGCACGATGCTTTTAGCTCCTCTCCTCCTCCTCCTGCTGCATCAACAGCCGGGCCCGGCGGCACCTCCTCCCCCCCCTCCCCCTCCACCAAAACATTCGTGTCCGGTGGTGTTGTCACGCTAAAAAAGCTTGTTAATTTTGGGAGAGCATCTGTTTTTAGTTTAGCCTCTTCCTTCTTTTTTCTTTTTGTAGCGCCACTTGGGTAGTGGCGCTTCATGTTGCTAATGTTGCTAAGTTCACGTCTTTGCTCACGAGTCACAACAACTGCATGGATGGAATATTCCATTTTAACGCGAAAGAGAGGGGGTGTGCACGTAATCGGTATTTCTTTGTAATTTATTCTGTTGTTCTTCTTTCCAATTTAAACATACAAAAATCACCAATTAAGAAAAAAATCAACATTTATCTGTGAATTACTGTCCAAAGGGCCCCAATTACCAGCTGTAGGCCTATGGGAAGTTTGCAGCTCCCAGTCAGGAGTGGCCCCTACAGTTGGAGGGGCCCAAGGCCGTTGCCTAGCAACGCCTCTATGCAAAGACCGCGCCTGCATGTGTGTGTGTGAATACACATACTGTAACGCAAGTGTTGTACACTATTGGTGGATTTAATTATTCGTTTCCGTGACCCAGTTCGCGTGATTCAGTTCGCCAAGAGGAGTCGTTCGCGAATCGTTCGTTCGTTCAGTCGAGTTTCCGGTAGCACTAACTCCACTGAGTCTGACTGATTCAGCTGAGAACCGTGCAATGGCGTGCATTCCATGATGCGATTTACCACTACCGAAAAACCAGGCTGAACGAACATACGATTCGCGAACGTCTCCTCCCAGCTCAGTCGAGTTTCCGGTGAATCGATTCACCGGGAACTCGAATGAACTGGGAGGAGTCGTTACCGGGCCAACACTATTGTACACTTTGTTATTTGGATAACCGTTCTGCTGTTCGTGTTATGGCACATAACACTTTGGGTTCTCTGACTTCTCTGGTATTTCCACAACGAGACTCGTAGTGGGGGTTATCTCAGCCATGGTTGAGAAGGAATTGGGGGAAAAGGATCTTTGGCTTTGACTCCCTGAAGTAGTCTACATGAACCGCCACATGGAGGAGAAAGGGATTGACCGTGATTGTCCTCCGCAGAAGCCCAGCTACCCACTGCCAAGGCACCACTGCCTTGGCAGTGGGAAGCGGGCGATGGTGCCCCGCGATAGCGGGGATCCGGCAGAAAACAAACGCGGGCAAAAATCCCTTTCTCCTCCATGTCTCTGTTCAGTCTACTTCAGATTGATGTGGAAGTGGAAGAGGAGGAACACACAGCTTTTGGCCGTGATAATATATATTCAACCCAGTCTCACGGAAATACGTGACACTCACGTAATTTAATCTATTTATTCGTGTTCTGGGACACAAAATTCGTGCCAAAAGCACAAATTTCTAACGATATGACAGCTTTTGGCCACCCGTTTCTACTTTCACCTTTGATTCTGGGAAATTGTGACAATTCACAGATATATTTAATGTAGGTGCGCTGCTCTGTAGGCAAACCGCAATGGAAAAAAAGGTCTCTTCTTTTTCGAATGAGTTAGAAATTTGTGCTTTTGGCACGAAAAAATTGAAAGATCACGAATGAATAGATTAAATGACGTGACGTGAAAGTGTCACATATTTCCGTGAGACTGGGTTGAAATATTATATGATATCGATATCTATGCATAATATTGTAGCGGTATCGTATTCACTGTGTATGTTGTATGGTGCGTGCCCCCTTTAAGGGAAGGGGGCGTGGCACCCACCTGGTGTTACAACGCAGGTCTTAAGGAACGCACCTCTGGCTGTGCGGGTTCTGTGTTTTGGGAAATAAATCCTTCTCGTGTTTTTCACCGGCAATCAAGTCTCCGTCTCCATTTCATTGCGATCTCCTACATTGGTGACCCTGACAGTTTCCGGACGTTTTACCGGATTACTGTTCTATGCGCTGGAAGAGCGAGGACGCGCAGATCGGAGATTGGGCTATGGAGTTCGATTCGGCGGAAGGTCCGTGGCTGCTGCTCCGGTGATGGCAGTCTCCCTGAAGCTCCCGGAGTTTTGGGAACGGCAGCCGCGGGTCTGGTTCGCGCAAGCGGAGGCGCAATTCGCGCTGAAGGGGATTACGGCGGATGAAACCAAGTTTTATTATGTAGTCTCCGCGCTTGGTGGCTCGACGGCGGCCAGAGCGATGTATATTCTCAAGGACCCCCCGGCCCGTGGGAAGTATGCATTGCTAAAGGGGTTACTGATGGAGACGTTCTGTTTGTCGGAGGCTGAACGGGGCGAGCAGCTTCTGGCATTGAATGGCCTCGGGGACTCCAAACCATCGGAGCTCATGGATCACATGCTCAATCTCCTGGGGAGTAATAGGCCTTGTTTTTTGTTTCAGGCTTTATTTATGCAGCAGCTGCCAGTGCGTGTTAGGGCAGCTCTAGCCAACAGCGACACCACGGACTATCGGGCTCTGGCTAGGGAGGCGGATCGTTTTTTCGCCGCCGGGCGCGAGCGCTGCACGGCCGTATTGGCTCACACCACTGGTGACCTGGAGATGACGGACACCATCGCTGTGGCCGCGGCGACACGATGACAGCCACAGCAGTCTGCAGGCCTGTGCTATTTCCACGCCCTGGACCCAAAGCTAGGAGGTGCCGCCCCCCGTGCAGTTTCGTGGCATCGGGAAATGCACGGGCCGGCACTCGCTAGCTGCCGTTTTGTGTCGGCCGTTCTGGGGGTCTGTTATTCATCACAGATACAGGCTCTGGGCGACGGTTCCTGTGTGACACGGGGGCCCAGGTGAGCGTTCTGCCCGCGTCACGCATTGACAGAATAGGGGGCGGCCACGGCCCCGCCCTGGAGGCCCGCCAACGGCAGCCCCATCCGCACCTTTGGGACTAGGACTGTTAATTTATGTTTCGGGGGTCAGCGTTTCGGCTGGGATTTTGTCACCGCGGAGGTGTCCACACCCCTCCTCGGCGCCGATTTCCTCTGCGCCAATGGCCTTTTGGTGGATGTGATGAACCGGCGCTGAGACTTTTAGCTCCCTGGCATGTGAGCTCAGTGGCTCGGGCACGACGAAGCTGTCGGGCGCACTCTCACCCTCCGATGTGTTTTCCCCCCTCCTCGCGGAATTCCCGGAGCTTACGGAGCCCACGTTCTCAGCTGCCGCCACCAAGCACGGAGTGGAGCATCACATCGCGACCACTGGCCCGCCGGTCTACGCCAGGGCCCGGCGCCTCGACTCTGCTAAGCTCGCCGTTGCTAGGTCTGAGTTTGACACCCTGGAGCGTCTTGGAATTGTCCGGCGATCGGACAGCCCCTGGGCTTCCCCGCTCCACATCGTCTCGAAGCCTGGCGGTGGGTGGCGTCCATGTGGGGATTACCGCCGGCTCAATGACATTACGGTGCCCGACCGCTATCCGATTCCCCACATCCAGGACTTTTCTGCCCGCCTGGCCGGTGCGGTAGTGTTCTCCAAGGTGGACCTCGTTCGGGGCTATCACCAGTTGCCTGTCCAGCCGCAGGACGTCCCGAAGACGGCGGTGATCACTCCGTTTGGACTATTTGAGTTTTTACGGATGCCGTTCGGCCTGAAGAACGCAGCCCAGGCCTTTCAGCGCCTGATGGACACCGTGCTGCGGGACCTGCCATTCCTGTTCGTTTACCTGGATGACATTTTGATCGCCAGCGCCTCCACGGCCGAGCACATGAAGCATCTGCGAACACTCTTCGAGCGGCTCAGCTAGCATGGCCTGATTGTCAATCCAGCCAAGTGCCAATTCGGCCGGATCGCCATTGACTTCCTGGGCCACCGCATCACCAAGGAGGGAGCTGTTCCCCTGCCCTCGAAGGTGGCTGCAGTGGCGGACTTCCAGCGCCCTCTTACAGTTCGGGCCCTGCAGGAGTTTTTGGGGATGGTGAACTTTTATCACCGTTTTGTTCCCCGTGCGGCCCGGCTCATGCGGCCCCTGTATGAGGCACTCAAGGGTAAGACAACGAAGCATATTATTGACTGGACCGCTGAGAGAGAGGCGGCCTTTGGGGACACTAAACGGGCATTGGCCGAGGCGACCATGCTGGCGCATCCTTTGCCTGCGGCGCTGATTGCCCTGACCACCGACGCTTCGGACTATGCTGTTGGTGCCGTGCATGAGCAGTTGGTGAACGGCGTCTGGCAGCCGCTGGCATTCTTCAGCCGGCAGCTCCGCCTCTGCAAACGGAAATATAGCACCTTCGATAGAGAGCTCCTCGGCCTTTACCTCGCCATTATGAATTTCCGTTTCCTGTTGGAGGCTCGGCCATTCTCCGTTTTCGTGGACCACAAGCCATTGACGTTCGCGATGGCGAAGGTTTCGGAGCCGTGGTCTGCCCGTCAGCAGCGCCAGCTGGCCTACATCTCCGAGTTTACCACGGACATCCGCCATGTGGCGGGTAAGGACAATCACGTGGCTGATTGCCTCTCCCGGGCCATCGCAGGAGCTGTCCACCTGGGAATCGACTACACCAGCATGGCAGGTGATCAGGCCTCCGACCCGGAGGTCCAGGCTCTGAGGACAGCTGTCACGGGACTCAGGTTGGAGGACATCAAGTACGACAACGTCGGTGCCACGCTCCTGTGTGACGTCTCCACTGGACAGCCAAGGCCGGTCGTGCCCGGCAGTTGGAGGCGTCAGGTTTTCGATGCCGTGCACGGCCTTGCCCATCCTGGGCGGAGGACATCACAGCAGCTGGTGGCCGGGAAGTTTGTCTGGCATGGCCTTAAGAAGGACATTCGGGACTGGGCTCGGGCCTGCGTGGTTTGCCAGCGAGCCAAGGTGCATCGGCATGTGACTGCTCCGCTGGCGCATTTTTCAGTGCCGGAGCGGCGGTTCGACCACGTGCATATGGACCTGGTGGGGCCCCTGCCGCCCTCTCAAGGGTTCAGCTACCTCCTAACGATGGTGGACAGGACCACCCGCTGGCCGGAGGCTGTCCCGCTGGCATCCACTACGACCTCTGACGTGGCCCGGGCGTTCATAGGCACCTGGGTCGCCCGATTTGGCCCCCCTTCTGATGTCTCCTCTGACAGGGGACCTCAGTTCACTTCCGAGCTGTGGAATGTGGTCGCCGGGGGCCTGGGTGTGCGGCTCCATCGAACAACCGCTTATCACCCACAGGCTAATGGGTTGTGTGAGCGGTTTCATCGCTCCTTGAAAGCTGCACTCCGGGCCAGCCTTACGGATGACGGTTGGGTCGATAGGCTCCCCTGGGTCATGTTGGGCCTCCGGACTGCCCCTAAGGAGGACCTGCGGGCTTCGTCGGCCGAGCTGGTTTACGGACAGCCACTACGGGTTCCTGGGGATTTCATCCCCACCGCCACAGCTCCCTGGTCGGCAGCCCAGGAGCGGACCTCGCTCGTCCTCCGGTTTCCAAGCCACACCGCCTCATGACTCCTGCACTGCCTGCTGTGGCCCCCTCGGCCCCCGCACCGGTTCCGCTGAGTCGTTTCGGGCGGGTGCTCAGGGCTCCTTCCCGTTGGCCTTGACTGTTCGGGAGTGTGAATTCTGGGGGGGCGTCTGTAGCGGTATCGTATTCACTGTGTATGTTGTATGGTGCGTGCCCCCTTTAAGGGAAGGGGGCGTGGCACCCACCTGGTGTTACAACGCAGGTCTTAAGGAACGCACCTCTGGCTGTGCGGGTTCTGTGTTTTGGGAAATAAATCCTTCTCGTGTTTTTCACCGGCAATCAAGTCTCCGTCTCCATTTCATTGCGATCTCCTACAATATGATATTATTTAGATATAGAGCTCCAGGACTCCCACCAGAGCACCCGGAGTGTTCTAGAATATTTACAGAACATGGCCAAAGGCTGTGTGCGCCTCGCCATTGCGATACATCCACTGTAAACAGGGCGCATGGCATCGTGGCAGCAAGCTGCTCTGGGCCACACCCCACCCTCCTCCTTGTCCCGCCTCTCTCCTCGTCATTTGCATTAAAGCTACAGACACCGAAACGGCACGTTTGGGGAAAGCACAATGTGCGACTGGCTCGTAGTGGCTGTAATTCTGCACCACGGCTGAATGTCGGGAACGTCTTCAAATAGTATGCTAGGGGCCCACTCAGTGGCGGCTGGTGCTAAAAAAATCTGGGGGGGCGCACTGGCGGGCGGGGATTACAACACAACAATAAACTACTTGAACATAAATTTTGCTCTCCTCTCCTTCAGGCCAGCAAATTTTTCAATGACTTTCTGATTGAAATCTGTCATTTCACAAACAAGTCTCTTTTCCATGGAGAGCATGGCCAGTGCATTCAGCCTCTCCTGGGTCATGGTGTTTCTGAGGAAGGTTTTCACTCTTTTCAAGGTTGAGAAGCACCTCTCTGCTTCAGCTGTGGTCATGGGTGTGGTGATGAGGATCTTTAAGAGAGTGACAGTTTCTGAAAAGACATCTTCAAGATTGTTTTCCATGAACAGCTGGAACAGGTCCACTGCACCACAACAGGCTCTGAACTCTACTTTGCTGTAGATGAGACTGAGCTCTGTCTTCAGTTTGCTTCCATTCAGCATTTTGTAGGCCTTCAGCGTGCTTTGTAGTGTCTCTTCAGGAAATGCCCCCTGATGGTCCTCAAACCTGTCCCCCTGCAGCAAGGTTGCACAGACAAGATGGTCGGTGAAGGAGAAGCGCTCCCTGGTGTGTCCCAGAATGGTGTTGCAGATCTACAGAGAGAAGAATACAAAAATATAGAGAAAAAATAGATGTCTCTTTAACAATTTTTTTTTTTTTGCATTTGCTCCTCAGACAGTACACTGTTGGCTATATTTTGTGTACATATAGTTATGGCTCCCCTGGACCTATTTATTGCATATTTCAGCTTTTTTTATTGCTATTACTTATGTATTGGTGATAGTACTACTTTAAACAAATAGTTTAATTGTGATTAGGTGATAGGCTACATCTCTGCAACATGAGGCTACATCTCTGCAACATGACAATGACATATTTTAAATTGTATTTCAAAACACATTTCTCCTCTAACAAACATTACAACCTCAAATGAAACATGGACTATGACAGATTTCTACAACATAAACTCACCTCTTCTGCAACATTTTGACGATCCTCTGAACTGAGTACCCGACGCCTCTTTGCTGTCAGAGAACCACTGCTTTGCTCACCCATGGAATGGCGAGAATTTCTGTGTGAGAAGTCATAATAATAATCAAAAAGGGGAAAAGAGATAATGTTGAAAAATGTGATGATCATATTACTGATAGGAATACTTATTACCTGATGATTTGTATGTCCTGTTCAAACTGCTGGATGCTCCCTTTGATGTGGACTGCATCTATGTTCTTCTTCTGGAGCTTGGCATAGAGGAGGTCCACATGTGGCATGATGTGGTGAAAAAGTTCCAGAAAGAACTTAAAATCCTGATGTTCCAGCAGCATGGCCATGCCTCCTGCCTCTCTCATGGTTTTGGGGTCAAAGTCACCCGAGTCGCGTATGTTCTCAAAACACTGAATGAGATCCTGTCTGTGCTCAAACACAGTGTTGACAGCTCGGCTGTGAAAGTTCCATCTGACATTGCTGGATGTTGGCAGTCTATGGGCCACCATTTTAGCAAGAACAGCTGTACGCTTGGGTGATCTGGAAAAAAAGCTGGCAAATCCACCCAGGTCAGAAAAAAAAATTCGCACCTTGGAAATGTGAGAGGTGGCCTGTTGCATGATCAGGTTGAGTTGGTGTGCATAGCAGTGGATATAGTGGGCATTTGGGTACTCATCTTTGATTTTCCTCTGAACACCTGCATTGGCACCCCTCATCACACTGGCTCCATCATATGCCTGGCAGATTAGCTTGCTTTTCTGATCCTCAGGAATGATGGCAGCAAGACGCTCTTTTAATGCAGTAGCAATGGACTCAGAAGTAGATGACTGCAGAGGAATGAACTCAAAAAATCTTTCCTGCACACTGTGTTTGTCATCAATGTAGCGTAGTACAAGCACAAGTTGGGTCTGTGTTGAAATATCTGTTGTCTCATCTGCCTGGATTGATACAAAAACACTCTTTTGAGCTTCTTTAATTATTTGCTCCCTTGCAACAGACAACATACAATCCAGGAGCTCATTTTGGACAGTTTTTGAAGTACCCTTAAAAACAGTGGCAGTCTCAAGGTGCTCTTTCAAAGCTCCATCCAGAGAGGCAACAAAATCCACCAGCCCACGAAATATCCCGGGGTTGACAGAGCTCTCACTCTCATCATGGCCACGTAAAGCCAATTCAAAGGCCCCACAAAATTTCACACAGTCTATTATCCTGGACAGTATGTGACGATTTTTTGTCACCTCTTCATTGTGCCTTCTAATGCCAACTCTGTAGCCCTCATCTAATTGTTCAGCAATGCTAACTCGGCCAAAAAACTGTAGCTTCATGCTGTTGTCAAGGTGGCTACGGCTACTTTCATGCCGTTTGCATTTTTCAGAGAGATGTTTCAGGTCTCTGACCCCAGTTGTTGTCCACAGAGCTTCAGTGCCACTGCCAACACTTTGAAAAAGCAAGCATGGAAAGCAATAGAGAGCATTGCTAACTCCACATCCAGCTAGCCAACTGTGTTTGGTGTAACACAAACGAGAGAAGCCTCTAGTGTAACTCCTTCCCCTGTCACTTGCCTGCTGCTGGATTTGTATATCAGGCTGCTCCGGTCCAAGCTCCTTTATTCTTTTTTTTTCCTCCACCGAACGCCTCGAGAAAGGATTACTGCGTAACGAAACAACCGAATTTTCGTTTGCTGTCGCCATGTCTCCTCTTGTCTTCTCGTTGTTGTTTTTTTCTGTCTGCTCCGTGTGCGCGTGGGCGTGTCTGTCGCTCTTTGAGTGACAGGCACGACAGGTATCATGAATCAATCAGACTGGATGAAAAATGAGCCCAAGCACGCTGATTGGCCAGGGGCGCAGAGAGCTGCGCCCGGAGAAGAATCTTGAAGTGACCAATTAGAGACCAGCATGAAGTCACATGGAAGCCAAAAGTTTAAGAGGCCACATACACACTCATTTGGCCGGCGCCCCTCGCTATTGAAATGCATGAAAACAACCCAGAATAAACCCAATATTGAATGGAAAGGCATACAAATTTAAAAGTAAAACCCATTGTATGAGTGAACACTGAACAGACGTGGTAATTACTTTTTATTATGTAATTTATGTTTACTGTGTCTACTTTTTTCCCGAAATTTTGATGGGGGCGGCGCCCTAGCGCCCCCTATTGACCGGCCGCCACTGGGCCCACTAATATATATATTAAAGCATCCACAAAGTACCATGCCATGGGACCTTTAAAGAGACAGCGTCCTTATAACACAGAACGAAAACATGCCAATAACACAGTATGGTGAATCATGAGTCCACCAAATGACACTTGTAATATTACTCTTCTCCTTGAGCCTCCCGAAATGTCTTTACACTTTGTTGCTCAAACTTAATATTACCCTCCTCCTTGAGCCTCCAAAAATGTCTTGCGATATTGACATCCCCCCCCCCCCCTCCCTGCGGACTGTTTGTTGTTTTGTTTTTCTTATGTTTTGTGTGTATGCTATGTGTGACTGTAGGCTACTGCTGCCTGTCTTGGCCAGGACACTTGATGTTTAATCTGACTGATGATTATTATTTTCAACTAACCAGTTGTCATGCATTTTTAAATGTCAATGCACTTTTCCTCCCTGAATAACAGTAAAAGCTGTTTAATAATTGATTTGCATGCATAGTAAACTACACTTTCCTTTGAACAATTACCCCTGTTACCCATAAATTGACTCATTTTATAATGCAATCATAATGCTCACACACCAGCTGCTTTCAGACACACGTGTAAGTCCTGATATTCTCCTGATTGGCCGTATGTGTGAACAACACGGTTACACAACATTGGAAAATCTCCTGAATAATACTACCCCTGAGGTATTATTTTCTCTGTAGGAAATGTAAATAACCTTATATGTGATGAGAAGCAGAAAGTCTGTAGCCTATTTCTCACACCACTTCAGTGGTGATGAAGCTTCTGACCACTTCAGTGTTGATGACGCTTCTGCATTTCATTGAGTGGCCCCCTAAATGATAATCAGCCCGTTGCCTTTTGTTTGCTGAATGGTTAAAAATATTTAAATGTTGCCACTGCTTTTAAGAGTAATTTGTGGTGAACGCTAAAAGACAGGGCTTATCATAACCCTAAAAGTACACATCATACAATAAATTACAATAAATGAGTTCACAGCTGCCAGTCTATAGAAAATGTTTTTCATATTATTATTACTGTTTAAGTCAACACAGTCTCACTCCGAGAACGTCAAATACCGACTGTTGGCAAAGGCCCTTTAGCGTCGGTGACTGACGTGAAATGGCGCATTTCCACTGCAGGGTGCGGAACGGATCGGATCGCAAAGGTGCGGGTCGGATCGCGTTTCCACCGCCAAAAGTGGGCGTGACCCGGACTTTGCCGTACCCGTTCCGACCCCATTCTAGGGACTCCTCCGTTGTGGTACCCAAAACGAGACCAGACGCCTGAAAGGGTACCCTGGAATTCTAGCTACACCCCCCCTCCGTTGATTGGTCGACAGAATCGTCACTTCCGGGTGACGCGGGGATAAAAACAAACAAACAGTAGCCTCGAGGTATTATTCTTTACAATTAACATGTCGCGTAAAAAGCTTGCTTGGGCGAACAAGGAGGTGGAGACGTTCGTCTGCATTCTTGCGGAGGAAGACGTTGTTTACGATGTTTACGTTGCTGCCGCGGCGATTGACATCCGGCCTACCACCAAGGGTACTGTCGGCAGTGGAAACGCGACCTCGGAACTGAGCTGGGCTATACTGCCCCCTCCCTACCGCCCCTTTGCGATCCGATCCGTTCCGCACCCTGCAGTGGAAACGCGGCAAAAGGTACCCTTTTTAGTCGGTCGGTGACGGTAAAGGTACCCTTCGGCGTCTTCTACATACGGAATGGGGGGTGCCTCACTACGTCTCTAATAGACGCTGTGAGCATCTTTCCTATTGGATAGTTTTTAGGATATTCTTCTGTGAAAATGGCGGACATACTTTTTATCCTGGGTGGAAAATATGATATTTTAGCATAGTTAAACCATTAAAAGTGTTTATGTAAAAAAAATTAGCGAGAAATGTGCATTTTACTTTCATAATCGTCGTTCGGCGAATGTGAAGGATGTTTGGTTTGATAGCAGGGGCGGATCTAGAAAAATATTCATGGGGTGGCAAGAGGGGGACAGGAGATTTTGAGGGGTGGCACCCTCTGGCAGAAGTATATACAGTATGCCGATTTAATTAAAGCCATATCAATCAATATTTACTTGGAAAGCCCCCACATTTAGATATTTTGACTCAATAACATTATATTTAATTTATTGTGGGATGAGTAAAGCCTTACATTTAAACAAAAGGTTTCAGACAAAATGTAATAAATTATTACTGAATAATTACAAAATCAACCTGCCTTACAACAAACACCTGCACTATTACACCAGCAGGGGCATCGGGCTAAAAATATATGCAAAGAGAGCTGCAATATGTACTTTAGTTAACAATAAGTTGGCATTGGTCCATGAGATATTCCTGTCAGATGTCAATCATCAGTCCAACTTGAGTGCAAATATCACTTTATTCACCGATTCCAATAATTTACATACAATGCCACCCTCAAAGTGCGGTGACATAGAATAACTCCCAAAGTAGAGTGTATTACCTGCATGCTTGGAAGAGCCAAATGGGGATTCAGGGGAAGTGCTATCAAAGATTTCCCTCTCTATCTATTTTTATATCTTTAATTTCTAAGTATTTAAGACCTTTTGGGTTTACCTTATTATTTTTTTTGCTCTTGATGTGAAGCTTGTTTTATTATTAATTATTGGTGACTTATATTGGTTTATAAAAGTTCAGACAGGTGTGCAACCAAGTAGATTAGAGATGGCCATTTGTAAATAATTTACAGAAGATGACTTGCATTTTGTTGTTCAAGTACCTGTTACTTGGTTCAATGACAATAAAGTTTAATATAATCAAATCGAATGACTGTTGATACAAAAGGAGGCACATGAAGTTAACGGTCAGGAAAACCAGCTGAGTGTAGAAGGGTTTGTTTTTGTTAGCGCGTCTTTAGCGTGGATTGCAATTCTTATTGCAGCCTGCAGGGTTATGCGAGAAACATACGGAGGGACGCGGTCGTTGAGCTCCGCCGCCCCACATTGCATGACACGTTAAACTCAACTAGAATCGCCACCATCAATTTGATATCAACAGAACAAAAATAGTCGGAAAGCCTACAGAGACTATAGATAGTTAATGTGACAATCACATTATTAAAAATAAACTTGGAGCAATGATTTACTGAGGAACAATTTTTTTGGGAGAATGCTTTTGCAGGGAGTTCGCCGCCCCACCTGCCCATACGGCACGCGCCTGCTATGCAGCTATAAGGCATTCCAATCTTAACTTAAGTCTTTAACTATGATGTTTCTGTAATACACAGCCCTGCTCTTTTCTAATTATTATAATTTCTTTATATAGACGGTTGATCAGTATTACCTCAAGAATGTAGTCTCTCTGCCGCCGCGCCGCACCGCGCCGCACCGCACCGCGCCGCACCGCGCCGCACCGCGCCGCACCGCGCCGCTTGCTTTGTTCGTTTGGAGGACTCTCGCGCCTTCCTTGTATTCAAAATCATTGCCGGCGGGAGTCTCGGGGAGGGGGGGGGGGGGCAGGCGGGATGGGGCAATATTTCCTGGTTGCATTCACTTGCAGTCAGACTTTTGAAACTCGCTTTTGTAAATGTCTTGTAAAAAAAAAAAAAAAAAGGAATTTTGCGCTGCCAACTGGGGTGGCAGCTGGGGTGGCAAGGCTATTTTTAGGGTGGCAGTTGCCACCCCATGCCACCCCAGTAGATCCGCCCCTGTTTGATAGATATGACGAAGAATATTTCATCGGGCGATAATGGCCGGCGTACAGGCATCCCGGGCTCACGAAAATAGGTGACACTGTCACGTTATTTAATCTATTGAAACGTGATCAGGTACACGTATTTTCTAAATGTTCGTGTCAAAAAGCACAATTTTCAAACTCATGCATATCAATTGGAAGTATTTGTCGTGATTTAAGCACGACTTCCATCTAAGGTTCTGTCCGGGAGCTTTCTCCCTATTGTCCCTTAAGGAGCTCCGTACAGAACATTTATTGTTAAAAATTGTCTGTGATAACTAAGAATATGACAGCTTTTCCAGTCTCACCAATATGCGCACAGATCGCACGGTTTGACACTTTCAAAATGCGTGCAGTACATACGCCAAATGACCATTTCGTGTGCATACGACACACACACACACACACACACACACACACACACACACACACACACACACACACACACACACACACACACACACACACACACACACACACACACACACACACACACACTGCATTTCGCTGGCAAATAAATAAATACTAAGGCAGAATAAAGAATAAATTAATTCATTATCATTCAACTTCAACATGCGTTATTACAGTATAGAGTGGCGAAGTCACGCCCCTTCCGGTAGGGCTCATGGGACCTATGAGATCGAAAAATATGAATGGGTGTCAATGGAGAGAAAATAATTATTTTCTGGTCCCAGTCTTTATATGCCCTGGATTACACATATGTTGTTTGTGGATTTAAAGGATAATTTTTCATGCAAAGAAAACTAAAAATGTTCGTGAAGAAGTTTGATAATTTTAGGTTTTATGTGAGGCCGCTTTGTGAACTACAGCTCTTCGCTGCTCTCGACGCATATGATATACGTCACCACACCCGCCCTTGGAACTCGGCACAGAGATGGCGATCTCTCTGCCCCACTTCACCGCTTTTTCCAAGGGGAGGATAAAAGCATCGAAAGAGGTGAAAACCATTATAAGTCGGGGCACGTGCAGAGTTTCAGTTATGCCGATGGGAAGATTGTCGGTCTTCTCCACGCCAGTCGCAGGGAGCGTGACGTCATATACGAGCCGTGTAGTCTTTCTCGTTGTGTTTTCTCTGCAGCCTTTATCTGAACAATTGCACAATAAACGGTCGAACTCTTTGCATGAAAAATTATCCTTTAAATCCACAAATAACATATGTGTAATCCAGGGCATATAAAGACCGGGACCAGAAAATAATTATTTTCTCTCCATTGACACCCATTCATATTTTTCGATCTAATAGGTCCCATGAGCCCTACCGGAAGGGGCGTGACTTCGCCACTCTATAGTGGTGGAGGGATAACGTGTGTTGGCCAACCCGGAAGTGAGCGTCGCCCTGGGTTCCCTTGACAAAAAGCCAACGGGTTTTTCCATTTGATTTTGGATTATTGCAGAAAAATTAGCATCTTTGAAGCACCTCCTCAAAAACTGAAAATAAAAAAAAATAACTGTGCTCCAAAGAAAGAAATGTGAACCAATGCATTCCGAATGGGAGTGTTTCTCAGATTTTTCCATGCTACACAGAACGAAATGTAAACCCATGCAAATAAAGACTTCATGGTCATATTCATTTAAATATCATTAATCTCCTGAGGGTGGTATTCTATTTTTTTCAACGGGGCTGAATCCAGTCACTTGACCGTCATGGTTGCTATGGTGGTTGCTATCCACCAGCCCCTGCTCTAAAAACCACGCGGCAAATGAGCTGCCGTAAATTGTGTTGTTTTTGTCGTAAACTAGTGTCCGATGGTTAAAAAATAGACGGATATTCCAAGGTATCCTTAAAAGGCAGCTTGGATGTTTTTATTTTCTGCAGTTTAGACTTCTTCTATAACCTATTTTTGAAAGCAAAACACCAAGCTCATTGATTTAACGAGGCAGGGATATTTGAAACAATTTATTAAATAAATATTTATGAGAGGTCATTCCTTCTCCTGAGTTTTCTTCCTATTTATGTCTAGTGTACAACCCTACTGTCCACAAGCATCACCCCCCCCCCCCTCCCCATATGGATTTGGAGACGCGTCTTGTTGCCACGTCCCAGTGGTGGAGGTATCATATATATGAAAGAGGGCATTCAATTATACTACAATGATCAATTAGGAGGCCGAAGCCCTAAAGGAAGTGATGCAATAGGTGACTGGGTCGACGACATTTAAGTAAGCTTTACTTTGAGGTCTCTTATATATCAAAGGGGGTCTCAAAGGACGCATACGCTTCAACCTGTGGCTCCAGCCCTACAGGAAATGACTCAGCAAATGCTCCATCTCGTTGCACCTGCACCCAGCGGCTCGCTTGCAAGATTTTGGCCTGAAGTTATTCCCAGACCTACACCGTAGCCATCCAACCTGCATATCTGAGAATCAGGCCTCTCTTTAATAATGACAAAATGTATGAGAGAAATACACATTAACTTTTGACTCATAAGCGGCGTGGTGCCGGCTCCTTTTGACCTTTTGACCCCAGACTTCTGGGGGAATAGCTGAATCAATTCATTAGTCAATCAAAAGCATGTAAATATCTTCCCGGTGGCGTAAGAGGGAGAACAAGGTGTCCTTCAACATCTACGCTTCCAGGCGATTGCAACGGTGCCACACATGAGCACAGTGGCGATTCTAGAAAATTTTACATGGGGTGGCAGAAGGGTGGCAAGTTAAATTCAAGGGTGGCAAATCACACACACAAAGTCAAGTCAAGTCAAGACACATGCCTGGTGTCTATATGTATTTATTTATACCAATCGCTAATGAAAACAGTTAACATATTTACTAGGGCTGTAACGATACACAAATTCACGATTCGGTTTGTATCACGATTTTTGACCCACGGTTCGATACATCCCACGATTCTTTTAAATTTAAAAAGCATTTTATTTAAACAACACTTAAATACCAATTATCTTAATGCAACATTTGATAACAAATAATTTGGAACACTGAACAGATTTGAACCGAAAGAATACTATTAAAGTATAGCTAAATTATTAAAGAAATAACCAAAGATTGCAGTTGGAGGATGCTTTTTGCTGGTAGGCATAATAGGGCCCCTTTAACCGTTTGGTTGGTTTATTCAAATATCCTTAGCGCTTCTTATTAGGCTATGTAGCTTAAATAATGACATAATCAGGCCGTATAGAATGCAACATGTTTAATAGCCTAACTCTCAATAGATGAGGAAAAACGTGAACGTCGCAATAACGAGGCATAGTGTTACGAGTAGCATATGTGTGTGCGGGAGAATGGCAGTGTGCGTATGCGTGTGTGAGTGACGTCAGCGAGTGAGTGGACGAGCGAGGAGAGCGAGCGGTAGCGCGTGTGTCTAGTGAAGAAGCGAACGAGTCCGGTAGAATAAAGTACCCATCCTGTCAATAATCGGTGGCCGCTTCATTCCGACCTATAAGCAGACAAACTGCCAGTCAAATCACACAAAACAATAGAGACAGGATCACACAGGCATTTTTTTTCGCGCTTGGCCCACTCTGGATAAATGTTGTTCATATCGCATATGAGGACTTCGACGGCTGTGGAGAAATGCAATCCTCCGTAGCCACGGAGAGCTGTGATCACAGAGAGGGTATCTCGTCACATATTTACGGCATCGATAGGAGGGGGCGCTGTCAGCAGACTATTATTAAGACAAATATTAGCAAATTTCAATCAGACAATTTGGCCGGAGTTCTGGGGAATCCCTGCCTGATTGGTTGACTTGGGCTGTCACCTCGATGCTTAGATATATCTTTTTTCATTACTGCAAGCGTACAGTTGGCTTGTCTCCAGTTCTTTGGCTTTCAAACCGTTTCTGCCTTCATTTGAATGAAGCGGCAGATGCGCACGGTGAGAAGAGAGCAAATAGGATTCATGGACTCAACCATTTTACAGGGGAGGGGGGACATAAAGATTTTAGTTACCAATGAGATCAACAGCTTCAGTAGCAAAAAATATAATACCATTCAATAAATGTATATTGGAGACACTTCTAACAACCTGGGTGGCAAGTGGGGTGGCAAGCATTTTTTGGGGGGTGGCAGCTGCCACCCCTTGCCACCCCGGTAGTTTCGCCACTGCATGAGCATATTCGAACATGTTTAATGGTAGTAATTAGCTGTCGAAATTGGAGGCCTTGATCAATAATGAGCAGCTATTGATTTGCTTCCCGATAGAAATTTGTGACAAATGACATGTTATTTAGCCTCTACACGTTGAGTTGAGTCCAATGACACCAAGCATGACACTCTAGAAAATGGTAACATGTATTTTACATGGTACACCTAGGTCTAGGACATGATCTCGGTGTAGCAAGTGGGCGAGCTTGATCTCATTGGACTCAGCTTAACGTGTAGATGCTAAATAACATGTAATTTGTCAAAAATCTCCATCGGGAAGCAAATCTATAGCTGGTCATTATTGATAAAGGCCTCCAAAATCGACAGCTAATTACTACCCCGAAACATATTCAAATATGATCATGTGTGGCACTGTTGCAATCGCCTCGAAACGTAGATGTCAAAGGACACCTTGTTTGCCCCGTTACGTAACCGGGAAGATATTTTCATACTTCTAATGAATTGATTCATATTTTAAGGTTCTCGGAGTGAGACTTTAAGCGGCTGCAGCAGAAGTGTTGAGACGAAAGATGATATCAAGACATTTATAGAATATTCCCATTCACATTATGATTCTTCGTCATAACATCCGACCAAACATCCTTTACAGTCACCAAGCGAGGATTATGAAAGTCCAGGCCCCCCCTTCCGGCACTCGGGGTCCGATTGGGCCAAGTTTAGGGCAGGAAGGGCCCCCCATTCCGGCCCTCGGGGTCCGACCGGGCCAAGTTTCGGTGCGGGGGTCCCAGTTAGGCCTTAGAATAAGGTACTCAAATTTCAGGGCGGTAGGACCTTCCAATCTCAAAAACTGTTTTTCCACCACATTCTGAACCATTAGGTCTTGCAGGTAACACTTCTGAGGGGCTTTGTCCAAATGACGGTCCATTTGGGAAAACTTTTTTTCTCTAAGGGCTAGAACTCCAAATCTCGGATATGTCGTTCTCGGGAAATGTGTGTAAACATTTTAGCATCCCTAGCTATCTCGAAAAGGCCGGAAAAGGGGCGTGACCTCCCACAGTACAGTAAATGTACATAAGACAGAGGTTAGTTTCTAGTCCCCATTTTTTGTGGGATGGAGGTGTACATTTGTGGCTTAAGGTGTGTAGTCACAGCTGGCCTGTGGCCACGTTTTTGAAGTCTGGGGTCAAAAGGTCAAAAGGAGCCGGCACCACGCCGCTTATGAGATAACAAAAAGTGAATGTGTATTTCTCTAATAGCTTTTTGTCATTATTAAAGAGAAGCCTGATTCTAAGATATGCGTGTTGGATGGCTAGGGTGTAGGTCTGGGAAGAACTTCAGGCCAAAATCTTGCAAGCGAGCCGCTGGGTGCAGGTGCAACGAGATGGAGCACTTGCTGAGTCATTTCCTGTAGGGCTGGAGCCACAGGTTGAAGCGTATGTGTCCTTTGAGACCCCCTTTGATCTATAAGAGACCTCAAAGTAAAGCTTACTTAAATGTCGTCGACCCAGTCACCTATTGCATCACTTCCTTTAGGGCTTCGGCATCCTAATTGATCATTGCAGTATAATTGAATGCCCTCTTTCATATATATGATACCTCCACCACTGGGACGTGGCAACAATTCTCCAAATCCATATGGGGAGGGGGGGGGGGGGGGGGGGTGATGCTTGTGGACAGTAGGGTTGTACACTAGACATAAATAGGAAGAAAACTCAGGAGAAGGAATGACCTCTCATAAATATTTATTTAATAAATTGTTTCAAATAACCCTGCCTCGTTAAATCAATGAGCTTGGTGTTTTGCTTTCAAAAATAGGTTATAGAAGAAGTCTAAACTGCAGAAAATAAAAACATCCAAGCTGCCTTTTAAGGATACCTTGGAATATCCGTCTATTTTTTAACCATCGGACCCTAGTTTACGACAAAAACAACACAATTTACGGCAGCTCACTTGCCGCGTGGTTTTTAGAGCCATGTAAGGATGAGAGGGGCTGGTGGATAGCAACCACCATAGCAACCATGACGGTCAAGTGACTGGATTCAGCCCCGTTGAAAAAAATAGAATACCACCCTCAGGAGATTAATGATATTTAAATGATTATGACCATGAAGTCTTTATTTGCATGGGTTTACATTTCGTTTTGTGTAGCATGGAAAAATCGGAGAAACACTCCCATTCGGAATGCATTGGTTTACATTTCTTTCTTTGGAGCACAGTTATTTTTATTTATTTTCAGTTTTTGAGGAGGTGCTTCAAGGTGCTTCTGCAATAATCCAAAATCAAATGGAAAAACCCGTTGGCTATTTGTCAAGGGAACCCAGGGCGACGCTCACTTCCGGGTTGGCCAACATACGTAATCCCTCCACCACTATACTGTGATAACGCATGTTGAAGTTGAATGATAATGAATTAATTTATTCTTTATTCTGCCTTTGTATTTATTTATTTGGCAGCGAAATGCAGTGTGTGTGTGTGTGTGTGTGTGTGTGTGTGTATCGTATGCACACGAAATGGTCATTTGGCGTATGTACTGCACGCATTTTGAAAGTGTCAAACCGTGCGATCTGTGCGCATATTGGTGAGACTGGAAAAGCTGTCATATTCTTACTGTCCGTCCACACCAGAAGCGAATTGAGCGACCAAATCGCCGGAAGTCATTCACTTTCTATGGGCAAGAGCGACCAAAGCGACCAAAGCGACCAACGCTACCAGCGGCCAAAGTTGAGCGACCAGAGCGTCAAAAAGAAGTTGAAAACTTTTTAACTTTATGCAAATGACTATTATTCGCTTCAGCGACCAAACACTGACAGCCAATCGGAATGTAGACGCTCTTCGCTTGCGTGGATCCCAGGGAACATCGGCAGGCACTTTGGTTCCTACCTACCTTTATTCACTCACTGAACAAAATGTCGGCTGAAGTATTAATCGCGGCTGTAACTGGGCACCCGGTGTTGTACGAACCCACCCTTTTTCAGTTCAGAGATCGAAACGCCATAGTGGTTTGGATATCAAGTGATGATAAGCGGGAGTATTTATAGGCTACATCTAGAATGTTCGTATTTAAGCGGGAATCATTATAATTTGCTCTACATGCCACCAATCTAACCAACCAATCGCGTGTAGCATGCTTTAAACAAAACCGTCACATAAACAAACTAATCGACAAGACGAGGGATAAATGACAAGGGATATATCTCTTGTCTTTTATCCCTCTATTCCCCACTATTCACGGAGCCTGAGGTGAATAATTTTTAATTAAATAGTCTAGATAGATAGTCAAGTCTTTATTAATACCAAACGACACAAATCGTCGGGAATCCATTTAGGTGGTTCGTCCCACACAGGACAGTAGCCTACAAGACCACACAGAACAAGTCTGACTGGACATACACACAATACATCACATTAAAACTAGACACGCGTTGATAGATAGATAGACAGAAAGACCTAGATAGATAGATATGTTCCATTATTTGCCTTGCGGAGCCAACCAGTCCTGTGCACGTATGCAAATTAGCCATGTGCGCTAACGTCTATTTGTTTTGAATGCGACGAATGAGTGCAGATCATGATTTGCAGATCCAGATCAGTGAAACATATTTCAACTACAGCACGCAGGGTTTTTTGTTCTCGGTTGTAATTAGCCTACATTTTAGGATTTTTATATTGGGGGGAATCACTGTCCTACTTGTTGTCGAAGCACTTTATCGAACAAGCAAAACCGTCTCGGCAATATGGCCAAGTGTATGGGAGAGTTCAATATTTGATATGGCTGTCTGTAGGGCCTACTAAACGCATACGGCTCCTTTAAATGCGTCTGCATAATTGAATTGTACGTCATGAGCGACTTGAGCGACCAAAGCGAACAGAAAAATTCGCAGCGAAAATTCGCAACTAACTGTACGTCCACACCAGGAGCGACCAAAGCGTCGAAGACGCTTTGGTCGCTCCTGGTGTGGACGTACAGTTAGTTATCACAGACAATTTTTAACAATAAATGTTCTGTACGGAGCTCCTTAAGTGACAATAGGGAGAAAGCTCCCGGACACAACCTTAGATGGAAGTCGTGCTTAGTGACAAATCACGACAAATACTTCCAATTGATATGCATGAGTTTGAAAATTGTGCTTTTTGACACGAACATTTAGAAAATACGTGTACCTGATCACGTTTCAATAGATTAAATAACGTGACAGTGTCACCTATTTTCGTGAGCCCGGGATGCCTGTACGCCGGCCATTATCGCCCGATGAAATATTCTTCGTCAGATCTATCAAACCAAACATCCTTCACATTCGCCGAACGACGATTATGAAAGTAAAATGCAAATTTCTCGCTAAAAATGTTTACATAAACACTTTTAATGGTTTAACTATGCTAAAATATCATATTTTCCACCCAGGATAAAAAGTATGTCCACCATTTTCACAGAAGAATATCCTAAAAACTATCCAATAGGAAAGATGCTCACAGCGTCTATTAGAGACGTAGTGAGGCACCCCCCATTCCGTATGCAGAAGACGCCGAAGGGTACCTTTACCGTCACCGACCGACTAAAAAGGGTACCTTTCCCGTCAGTCACCGACGCTAATTAGGGCCTTTGCCAACAGTCGGTATTTGACGTTCTCGGAGTGAGACTGTGTTGTTTAAGTGTACGCAAAAAAAAAAAATCTCTTTCTCCGGTAACGCAGTCGTTCGCGACGCCTTTCTTTTTCGTTGTTTCTTCTATTTGTCTCTCATGCGTGGACAATTATTATGCTTGCTTCATAGCGTAAGGAGGAAAGTATCATGCTTGCTTCATAACGTTATAGGTCAACAAAAATGTTATACGTTGTAACATTATAAGCAAAATGTTATTATATTTTGTGCTCAGAAATTTGTTACATTATCAACTGGGGTTTCCAAATTATTGCTATGGGTTTAATTACTACGAGAGGTTGAACAAGGAAACTCTAGTAAACATTATGCTCCAAGTGTAAGAAGTGAATATGTAAGAAATTAAAACATTTCAGTAGTTTTGCAACAGAGAATCAGCAACTATATGCATTCATAACCCTTACGGTGCTTATCCGGGCCCAGGTTTCCTTTTCCAATAGAAAGTCCTTTTAATTCGATCGCTCAGAAGTCCAACAAAACAAAAGTCGTTAAACGTAAATCTCAACTCCGCTCAAAGCGCTCACAGGGTGCGTTCCAGGCGATCTCTGGCAGCGGCCGCCCCTGTCTCTCTGCTCCCGATCCTTCTCACTACAAGACAAAGCAGGCACATAAATACACATTCCCTGATTGGTCTGATTGCAAGCAGGTGCCCGCAATCAGACCCAATCCCCGCCCAGCAGATCCGGTGCGCTCCCAACATGCCCATACTCCCCCTACAGGCCAGACGCCGCACGTCCCCCACAATAGTTAATCCAGTTTATGGGTCATAAACTATAGCTATAAGTGGGTGAATAAACTGCTCAGCAAAGTAAAGGTAAATCAGTTAATATGTGCAAATCAGTGATGTTTAACATAGTAATGTCAATTAACAGGGCAATGTCTGCTCGCTATGGGAACGGGGGGCGCAAAACTCAATCTCACCTATGGCTACCAAAGGGCTAGATCGGGCCCTGGGGGAGAGAGCAGGAGAAAGGCGATGTCGGACAAAGGCAGCGAGCTTCGTTTAGCTTCATCATGTACCGTATCGTCAAACCAAAGCCTGCGCTGAATCAAACATCACGTTCCTTTCTGGTTGCCCTCTCAGCAGCACCGAGCATTACATTAACAACATGGGCAGGGTTGCCTAGTAAGTCAGAATCTGGGGCCGGATTCACAAAGCATTCTTAGGAAGAAAAAAGTTCTCAAGTAGCAATTTTTTCTTAACTATGTTCTTAAGACAAAATGTAAGAAGATTTGATATTGTTGAAGAATTTCTTAGTTTTTTCTTAACTTTTTTCTCAACTTTCTTCTTAACTTTTTTCCTAAGTTCCCAAGTTTTTTCCTAAGAAAGTATTTAAGAACAAATGAGATTCTTGAAGACAAAGTTCTTGAATTTCTTCTTAAATTTCTTCACAACTTTAAGATAACCCTTCACCCTTAAACCAGCTGCAGTGAAAAGGTAAGTCTTTCTTTAAACATATCTATATGACATTTATATGAATTCATTAATATATTGCTTAACCCAAGACTATAGGGTTAAGGGTTTAACTATGTTAAACAATGTTGTGAATTTAAGCTTGTCATACTAGTTTTATTATATCAAAAAAGCCTATTTTGACAATATTAAATTAAATGGGCCTAAACTCTGTCAGTTACTATTGATAATACCAGACAGTGTTGAGAAGTAATAGTTATCAAGGATGTTTGATTATACTTCAATTTTCACTTAAGTATATCAAGAAGGCAGTTGTATTTATTTAGATTATTAGATAATTTCAGTAGGCCAAGTCACTGAAAACATATTACTCTTATTTTTTAGATGGAAGTTCTTTGGGTGGCAGTTAGGGAGGAAAATCCACCAAGGCCATTGAGAGACAGAATAGAACCGCTTATACTCCCTGATCACATGTTGATTCGACAATATAGGCTCCCTAGGCCTGCAATTATTTATTTAGCAGATATGCTATCAAATGACCTGAAAAGGAAAACAAGGCGATCGTCGCCACTTCCAGTTGTAACACAAATTATGGCTGCCCTGAGATTTTTTGCCCCTGGGTCTTTTCAAATGGTGGTGGGGGGCACCCTGGGTGTGAGCCAATCATCCGTTTGCAGAGTGGTCAGAGATGTTACAAATGCACTCTGTAGAAGAGCACGGCAGTTCATCAAGTTTCCAGCAACAGACGCAGAATGCATTAAAACCAAACAGCAATTTTTTGAAATAGCATGGTTTCCAAACGTATTGGGCGCAGTTGACGGGACACATATTGCAATCAAAGTATGATAATGTACAAATATCCTATTCTTGTATTCTTGTTATTTTGGATCCATTATGCTTTGTTATATGTTGTTTCTAAAAATATTGACTTGAATATATATATATATATTTATGTGTGTGGTGTGTGTGTTACGTGGGGATTAATGTGCTAACTAACTTATATTAATTTCATAGGCACCAAGTGATGAGGAGGATGGCTTTGTCAATAGAAAGAACTTCCACTCCATTAACACTCGATCTGTGATGCTATACTCAGGGTTACTGACCTTGTGGCAAGGTGGCCAGGTAGTACCCACGACTCCTTCATAATGATGAATTCGGGAACAGGCATAACATTTAATGAAGGAGAAATGCCAGATGGATGGTTGTTAGGGGAGTAACTAGTGATGCATTTTACTTTAGACTACACAAAATCATTCACTGTATAATACTTCAATAATTGACCTAACTACTTTCCTAACTAATAAAAGGTGATAGTGGCTACGCTCTACGACCATGGCTTATGACTCCAATCCTCCACCCAGCAACAGAGCCTGAACAGCGCTACAGCCGTGCACAACGCAAAACAAGAAGTGTTGTGGAGAGGTGCATTGGGGTTGTCAAATCCAGATTTCGATGCATTGACCGCTCTGGTGGAGTGCTCCAATACACCCCTGAAAAGGGGCGTAAAATCATCACCTGTGTAATCATCCTGCGCAACATCTGCATGATGTACCGGCTGCCTCTTCCGGATGTTCCAGACAACCATGAACCAGAGGGAGATGGCCCCGTCCCCGCCCCATGTAATACCGGCATTCAAGTGAGACAAGAGCTTGTAAGGAGGAGATTCATGTAAATAAATAAATAATAAACGACACATTAAAAAAATCTATGAGCAATTTCTTTTATTATTAATATTACTAATACTCACTACTAATACTAATATATAATATATTACTCTAATATACTCTATAATACTCTAATATAATACAATACTCTATTACTCTAATATACTGTATAATACTCTAATATATAATATATTACTCTAATATACTCTATAATACTATAATGTAATATAATACAATACTCTAATACTCTAATATATATCTAATATAATATACTCTATAATACTCTTTATATACTTTTAATACTCCTTTTTTTTTAGCTCAAATTTGGCTTTGGCCAAGAGCAGTCTCTCTCTCTCCACCAGTTGCTCTTGAACTATTCTAGGTTGCCGCACTTCCTCCAAAAGGTCTCTTTGAATAAAGATCATGTCCTCCATGCTGTGTGTCATCACTGGTGTGGGCTGGAGGATGGACTCTGAAATGAGTTGTGACAGAGTAAGATCTTCTTCAGAATTATGTAAGAGCAAAAAGAACAGCAGAAGGTTCAATTAAATTTAAAAAACCAACAGGGGTAAATGTTAGGACTTAGATTGTGAAGAGGAGGTCTAATAAAGCCTTTCAATGATGGTGAGCACTGAGATTTCCATCTCTGCAGTCATCTCATCTAGGAAATCTAATTCCAGTAACAGCCTAGGCTACTGTTTTACTGCGTTACAGCAAACATAACTGTGATTGATTACACTACTTTTGCAACACATTATGCCCAACACTGGATGGTAGGCGCAGAAAGACAGTCATGCTGAAAAGTCCATTTCTGCCCTCCTCTTTTGTTTGACATTGAATAGCTGGATGGCCAAGGGGACATACCTCCTCAAACTCTTCACAAAAGAGGCAGCTTTCCTAAACAATATCAAAATGTCAAAAATGTATTGTGTGGTAGTCAGTGTCTGATACAGTTGTAAACTTACATTTTGTTGAACTTCGAGTTCAATGTGGGGGGGGCACAATGTCTTGAGTGGGTACAATAACTTGGGTTGTTGCAAATCCAGCTTAGGTGGGAAGAAAATCAAGGTCCACCATAGTATCTACAGAAAAGCAACAGAATCAGGAAAATTGGGCCATTAGTTAGGTAGTGAAAAAAAAAAGCTTCATCAACAGGATCAACGTAATGATCAATAGCTAACAGTTAGTGACAGTCGCTTGTGAGCTTACCCGTTTGTGTCTGCTGTAGCAGCTGCATACAGCTGTTGTCCACAGTGTCCACCCCTCCTTGAACTCCTCATACCAGCGATTCCCCTATCATATCCAAAATCTTCTCCTCCAATGCATCGAGTTTAACAGAGGACGTCCCTCCTCCTGTCTTCCTCGTCTCCCTCGCCCTCTCAGCAGCCTTTTTCTTTACGAGGGATTTTACGTCTGCCCATTTTTATTTATTTTTAATCGCATCGCGCTCCGTCTCCCCCACTGCGGACACCGATTGGGCAACTTTCGCCCACGCCCTCTTCTGATTATCTGCCGAGAATACGTTATCCAACTTCCCCATTAATATTTTTCGCCTTGAAACCACCTCCTCCACCAACACCTCCAACTCCTGTTTCGAAAAGTTCTTGCTGCACTGTTGTCCTCCATTTTTTCGGTTTATTAATTAACGGTTTATTCTCCGTGAAACCCACACCATAAACATCAACAAAGTACAGGTAACATAGCAACGGGGCCAGCCCCCTCCGCTGCTCCAGCAACAACAAGAGCGCACGAGGATGAACATTACATGCATTCCTCTACCACGTTAACAATCTAAGATCTTCTTAAGTGAGAAAACTAAGAAGTTCGTAAGACAATCGACAATTCTTAAGAAAAAAATGGTGAATATCGTTGATTCTTAGGAACTTCTTATATTTTTTAACTTAAGTTTTATCTTAAGAACACTTTTGTGAATCCGGCCCCAGATTCTGAACATAGACAAACAATATGCTAATTCACCCTCATCTGAACTTTACAAAGAACGTTTAAAACTTCAGACAGAATTCAACCTTTTTTCCTCTCGTGAAGTTGCTGACCAGTTGCTTAGGAGCAGAAGTACTTTTTAAGAGCACGGTAACAAGTATAATAAAGTCCTGTCCAATCAACTGCGCGGATTTAGAGCGAAGCAACTTATCCCTTGTGTACAGACAGACAGTGGGTGTACAACATCAGATCAGAAATTGATAAACGAAAAGTTCAAAACATTCTATTCCAATTTGTATAGCTCTGATTGTACAGTAGACGTAACTGTTATGGAAACCTTTTTCAGTAACCTAAACATGCCTTCCCTTTCTCAAGACCTGAGACATAGCCTTGAGGCACCTATTACACGGAAGGAAATTGTTGCAGCAATAACACCTATGCAATCAGGTAAATATCCTGGTCCAGAAGGACTTCCATCTGACTTTTTTAAGAAATTTTCAGCCGAATTGTCGCCTTTTTTATGTTCAGTATTCTCAGACTCATTTGACTCAGGTAAACTCCCGCCTTCGTTCTATCAGGCCTGTATCTCCCTGTTGTTAAAAAAAGATAAAGATCCTCTAGATTGCGCATCATACAGACCAATTTCACTATTAAATACGGATTTGAAGATACTTGCTATTCTCGCCCACAGATTGGAGGATGTCCTCCCCTCTATCATATCCCCTGACCAAACCCGGTTTATAAAGGGACGCCAATCATTTTATAATATCCGCCGGTTAAAGAAAATTTTATATTCCCCCAAAAATATTGAATCAGAATGCCACGCTTCTATGGATGCTGAAAAAGCATTTGATAGAGTAGAATGGAATTATTTGTTTATTGCCCATGAGAAATTCGGTTTGGGTCCTGTTTTCACTTCTTGGATTAAATTATTATATGCATGCCATTCTGCCTCAGTATTAACAAACAGCCGTTACTCAAGTAGTTTTGATTTGCACCGTGGGACCCGGCAGGGTAGCCTGCTCCTTTTTGCTATTGCAATCGAACCACTTGCGATTGCAATTCGGGGTAAAAAACGGATACAGGGGATATGGAGACGAGGAATTGAACGTAATGTATCATTATACGCCGATGATTTACTTTTGTTTGTCTCAAAGACAGCCACCTCCCTACCGGTGGCACTTTCTGTGTTGGAGGTCTTTAGTCCGTTTTCTGGCTATAAACTTCCGCAAACTCTTTCCGATTAATAAAGAAGCTCTTAAACTTAATTATACAGCTCTTCCGCTCAAAGTGGTGACAGATCATCTGAGTTACCTTGGGGTATGTTTTACCAGAAATTCAAAAAACCTATTTAAATCGAACTTCCTCAAATTATTGGATCAGGCGAAGCAAATATTATCGATGTGGTCTCCTCTGTCTTTTTCTCTTATAGGTAGAATCAATTCAATTAAAATGACACTACTCCCAAATTTCCTATATCTATTCCAATGTCTCCCAATCTTTCTCCCCAAATCCTTTTTTCAGGCCCTTGACTCTTTAATGATAAATTATATTTGGAATGGTAAACACCCTCGGTTACGGAAAGCTTTCCTTCAAAGACCCAAACAAACAGGTGGAATGGCCCTCCCTAGTTTGGCTTGCCTAAAGTGAAGCTGAAGGTACTGGCCTTTACCTCATTACTTGCGCGTATGGTTATCTTACTCAAGTGGAAAGATCCTGCTCCTCCTTCCCACTCGCATTGGGTTAGAGACATTATGTCATGTATGAATCTAGAGAAAATACGTTACACTATTCAGGGATCTGAATACATTTTACAAAATATGGCGTCCCTTCTTAAATTATTTTAAGAAGCCAATAATTCCAGAGTAGCTACCCCCTCCCCTCTTTTATTTCATTCAATTTTATTTCTTTGTTTTTTGTTTCATATTGATTATTATTATTTATTTTTTAAAGTGTGTATTTCGTTTCTGCCATTCTTAACCTTATCAACATTTATCTATTATTTTGTGTACTAATTTCTTAATGCAGGATTGTTTGTAATCGGGTGTGAAGGTGGGTTTTTGGTGGGGTATGCTTGGGTAAAAAAGGGGAAGAAATAATTTCCAATTTCGTTGTTCCCAATTTCGTTGTATAGGTGACTGTACAATGCCAATAAAATCTATCTTATCTTATCTTATCTTATCTTATATAAATGCATAATCCATTGTACTGCAATTGCTTTGCCATTTTTCCTTTAATAAAAAAACCTTTGAAAGAGAATTACTCTCATGGCACTGCAATGCCTACGATAACCAATTTATCCATATCTTACTGAATGATAGTTTTTGCGTGTAATAAGTGGATCTACCGCTGGCTTCTTCCGACTTCACAACCTGTGGATTTTTAACCTGTTCCTCTGGATTGCGCTATGTTTGACTCTCACGTAACGAGCGCATCTCTGCCGCTCCGTTACTCGGTAACGGAGATGTTACGTCTACGGTTCTTCTCAAGGACCCCCCCACCTCAGCTTGCATCCCACCACGACATTCTCAAACGACCAAAATACATCCACCGAGGCTCTGGACGGAATTTTCAGTACACTCACACCAGCAACAAAAACATCCGCTCCTTCTGGTCACTGGGCCCCGCCCCCCTCCTCGCACAGCCCGTACGGTCAGTCCCGTCAATCACAGTGTACTGTCCCCTCTGCTCAAAGCAACCTGCTACACTCCACTCACCTGTCTGAAACTCTGTCTGCTGAACACCAGATTCCTCAGTAATAAGGCCCTTTTGATAAATGACTTTATTGTTGACCAGAGCCTAGACATTCTCTGCCTCACTGAGACCTGGCAACAACCAAATGACTTCTCCCATCTAAATGAGGCTGTCCACCAGGTTTTTTTTTGTTTGTTTTTTTATTAGTAAACCCCGGGTTAATGGGAGGGGGGGTGGCCTCGCTCTCCTCCATCGTGATAACATCAAAGTCACCACTGTCACAGTCCCCCATCACTCCTCCTTTGAATGTCTAGCTGTAAAACTCTCAGGCCCCAAACCCACTATCATTGTCCCCATTTACAGACCACCAAAACCCACCACTGTTATCCTCCTTGGTGATTTCAACATCCACATTGACAACCCATCCGGTACTTTTGCTAATGACTTCACATCACTTCTGGACTGTCTTGGCATCACACAACATGTCAACCTCCCAACCCATAACAAAGGTCACATTCTGGATTTAATCTGCTGCACTGACATCACTCCCACTAACCCTGATGCCATGGATTTCCCCATCTCTGACCACAAAGCTGTACTTTTTGACATTCATACCCAACTACACAAAACCAAGGAACAACGGACCATCTCCTTCAGAAACATCCAACTTATCAACACCACATACCTCTCCACCCTGATCAGCTCCTACCCCAACCCTCCCCCAGCTTCCTCCCTGACTGACCTGGTGACTCACTACAATAACTGCCTCTCCTCTTCCCTCACCACCCTGGCCCCCCTGAAAACCCGCTCAGTCTCATTCACCCACACTGCTCCCTGGTTCACTCCTCATCTGCGCCAGCTCAAAGCCACTGGTCATCGACTGGAGCAACTCTACAATAAGACTCAACTCACTGTACACCACCAAATGTATTCGGACCACCTCCATCACTACAAGAATGCCTTCACCACTGCCAAAACCTCATACTACTCCAACCTCATCAACACTGGTACAGGCAACAGCAGAGTCCTCTTCTCAACAGTCAGCCACTTACTTCAGGCTCCTAAAACCCTCCCTCCAGACATTTCCACCACCCAATGCACTGCGTTCCTGGACTTCTTCAGCTCTAAAATCAACACCATTCACCAACAACTGGCCTCATCTCGCACCCCCTCTGATGACCCACCCTGGATGATCACCTCTGGCCAACCTCTCATCAGCTCCCTCTCTGACTTCACCCCAGTAACAGAACAGACCGTTTCAGAACTCATCCGCAAAGCCAAAACCACCACCTGTCAGCTCGATCCTCTTCCCACCTCCCTTGTCAAAGCATGTCTACCGTCCATCTCCCCCATTATCACCAACATAATTAACTCCTACCTCACTACTGGTACTGTACCCCCCACTCTCAAGCTGGCTGCCATCACTCCCATCCTGAAAAAACCTGGTGCTGACCCAACTGACCTTAACCATTACCGGCCCATCTCCAATCTCCCTTTCATCTCCAAAACACTTGAAAGGGTGGTTGCCGCACAACTACAGTCCCACCTTGACACAAACAATCTCCACGAACCGTTCCAATCTGGCTTCCGTCCAAAACACAGCACTGAAACAGCCCTAGTCAAAATCACCAACGACCTCCCCATTGCAGCCGACTCTGGATTACTCACCATTCTCATCCTCCTCGATCTCAGCGCAGCATTCGACACCATCTCCCACCCTCTATTCCTGGACCGCCTGGCTGGCATTGGGATCACTGGTGCTGCACTCTCCTGGTTTACATCCTACCTCACCGGCCGTCAACAATTTGTTCAACTAAGCAACCACAAGTCTGGGTGTTCAGGTGTCTCACTGGGTGTCCCCCAGGGGTCAGTCTTGGGTCCACTCCTGTTCACCACTTACCTCCTCCCGCTGGGCACACTCCTCCGTCACCATGGGGTCCATTTTCACTGCTACGCTGACGACACACAGGTCTACATCTCCACCAAACCTACCGCTGCCATCCCCCCCACCTCCCTCATCACGTGCCTGGAAGAGATCCGGAGCTGGTTGAGCAGGAACTTCCTGAAACTCAACGGAAACAAGACCGAGGCCCTGCTCATCGGATCCAAATCCACCCTCACTAAATCACAACACACCCCAGCTCCACTCATAATCATCGATGGATTCCCAGTACCCTTCTTCTCCAAAGTCAAGAGCCTCGGTGTCATCCTGGACAACACCCTCTCATTCGCACCCCATATTCACAACATCACCCGGACTGCATTCTTCCACCTCCACAACATCGCCAGACTCCGCCCATCACTGACCCAATCCAGCACTGAAATCCTAGTTCACTCATTTGTCACATCACGCATAGACTACTGCAACGCCCTCCTCACCGGACTCCCCACCAAACTCATCAACAGACTACAGATCATTCAGAACTCAGCCGCCCGGATCATCTCCCGCACCAAATCGTCTGACCACATCACCCCTGTCCTCATCCAACTTCACTGGCTCCCAGTACACTACCGCATCCAATACAAAACCCTACTCCTCACCTACAAAGCTCTTCACAACCTAGCCCCCAGTTACCTCTGCGACCTCCTCCAAGAATACACTCCCTCCCGCTCCCTCCGCTCAACCTCTGCTGGACTACTATGTATCCCCACATCACGACTCACTACAATGGGTGCCCGGTCATTCAGCTGTTCAGCACCCAGGCTCTGGAACTCCCTCCCCCCACACATAAAACAGTCAGACACCATTACAACCTTCAAGTCACAACTCAAAACTCACCTGTTCAAACTCGCACACAACGTCTAACTGATCACTGTTTTGATTGTTTGTTTGTTTTGTTTTGTCTTGTTTTTGTTTTATTTTTTTTATTTATTATATTTACTTTTTTTTTTTTTTTTTTTCACAATGTCTTGTTTTTTAAACGATTTATGATGACTATATTCTCTGTAAGGTGACCTTGGGTGTCTTGAAAGGCGCCTCTAAATTAAATGTATTATTATTATTATTATTATAAATATATCGTCATAATGGGCCAAGTTACCTTCCCTTTTTCTGCCTTGCCCGCCCAGAGATTTTAGCCCGCCAATGAAACAATGAGCTACGACCGTGTGTGTGTGTGTGTGTGTGTGTGTGTGTGTACGTCGGACTCTCTGGCGTCTCTGATATTTCCACGAGACTCGTAGCGGGGGTTATCTCAGCCGTGGTTGAGAAGGAATTGGGGGAAAGGAACTTCGGCTTTGTAGCTTATTTATGCAAATTAGCACATGCGTAATTACATTATGCCCCGTTTGCCCATGTTAACAAACAATTGCAAAAAACATGCAATACATTTATTTTTTTCTTAAAGGCACCCAGTGCAACTTTATGTAAACATTCAATGAAAAATAAACATTCAATTTCTAGTCTTTTTTACACGTAGTAAGTTTCAATAACTCCATACCATTACATATCGACATTCAAGGAGCAAAGATGAGACGTCGTTGTGTGGTGAGAACTGATAGAAAATCGTAAACAACAACAATCGCCGGTGGGGAGAAGCCATTTTTCCATTGACTGGAAGCCTGCTTTATTTATTGTAGGTTACAAAAAATAAAGAAAATGGCGGCATTGTTGTTGTTATCGATTTTGTATCAGTTCTCACCACACAACGACGTCTCATCTTTGCTGCTTAAATGTCGGTATGTAATGGTATGGAGTTATTGAAACTTACTACGTGTAAAAAAGACTAGAAATTGAATGTTTATTTTTAAGCCTCGAAAGTTGCAGTGGGTGCCTTTAATGTAAGTAATCAACTCAGTAATTTTCATGGTGATAGTTGAAGGTTAATTTTTCGACTACTGGACTACCAAGCGGCCGCCTAGTTCGCGTATAGTAATAGAGTAAGTAATAGAGTAAAGAGGAGAGATATAACCTGTTCCACCGCTTAATTTGAACTGCTAATTTATTTAATTTAACTGTCAGCCACCCCTTGCTCACCGTCATTTTATTTATCCACTATGGCCCCGTTTAGCCTACACGAGGACGCTTGCAGGTAAAAACGACAAAATATTTTATCGGAAGTGCCTTTCGTTTAGACGGTGACAGCGTTTTTGGGCCATGAAAATATGGCAAGCCGAGTGTGCCACAATTCGACTTCAATTAAACGCGTTCTGAAACGCCAGCACGCGTGCCCAGAACGCGTTTTGGTTTTCCAGAACGCGTTCCGGCGTTTCAGCGTGCGCGCCCAGAACGCGTTCCGGCGTTTCAGCGCGCGCGCCCAGAACGTGTTCTGGCATTTCAGCGCGCGCGCCAAGAACGCGTTCCGGCATTTCTGCGCGCGCGCTCAGAACGCATATTAGCATATTAACAGCACGCGTGCTGTTAATATGCTAATGCGCTCCTCCCCTCAATTTTCTCAGCCAATAGATTTGAGCCGTTTTCACCTAATCATATGCTAGGGCAAACACACAGAGAACATCAGTCGAGACCAGAGCTCTTCTTTCGCGAATCTTTTCTGTTGTGTCGTTCTTAAAGTCGAAAGATGTTAAGATGTTTCAAATTAGGTGGTTAATGTGGAGGTGGTGAACACTACAAGTACATACACTTTGACTATACACTATCTAAGCTACTTGACCGAACATTGTGTATGGTAAGTGCCGTGGCAACTATGATAACATAATTAAAAAATACTTTTATTTATAGCGTATCGTTTATTACATTTATTTATTACAGCATTACATGAGTCAGCTTATTCGTCTTCTGAGTACAATAAAAACAATAAAAGAGTTCAGAAGTTAGAGTTAAAATTCCATTAGCAGTAAATAAGTCCGTCTGAAGTATTAACATGCAGTTGCAGGTTTTAGCCTGTACGTGGTAGTAGCCTATAAGACGAGGTATAATTCACTTCATCAGTTGGAATGAGACAGATAGAAAAAACTATATATATATATATATATAATATAGGGAGGTGAGGAGATAGATACTACTACAACTGATACTATTGGTAACCAACTGGTAGGTATTGGTACCCAACAGACCAAGCCCTTTAGGAAGACTTCCATCCCGCTCCTGTCACATTACATAAATAGTTGGTGTATAGCCTATATAAATGCAGAAAATATTGCAGCCAAAATTGCCCCCAAAATATTCACAACATTTACCATTTAACCATCCCTTTTCACATTAAACTGGCCTCTACTCTTGATACATTTGTAACTCACCTACAAACTCACTCATAGCCTTTAATTTAGTGAAACGTTTTGGTCACCTTTTTCCTATTTCTTTTTCACAGTGTCTACACGTCAGGTCATGGTGAGGAATATATTAATCATATATTTATATTAGTTAGTTAGTATGTTATTACTATATTGTTATTAAGTGAACATCAGTCCATGTGTTACAAACAAACAGCAGAAATCAAATGCCGGGAGGAGGGAGAAGCCTGTCTGGGCAGGCTCTATACACTGCGGTCCCGGTCCAACCAGCACCTGCCGACAATCTCCTGATTAGGAGTGAGAGAAACACAGGCATACACACAGCAGGGGCCGGGTCAAAGACCCGCCTGGGTCATCACACCTGCACTATACACACCTGTGTATAGTCAAAGTGTATGTACTTGTAGTGTTCACCACCTCCACATTAACCACCTAATTTGAAACATCTTAACATCTTTCGACTTTAAGAACGACACAACAGAAAAGATTCGCGAAAGAAGAGCTCTGGTCTCGACTGATGTTGTCTGTGTGTTTGCCCTAGCATATGATTAGGTGAAAACGGCTCAAATCTATTGGCTGAGAAAATTGAGGGGAGGAGTGCATTAGCATATTAACAGCACGCGTGCTGTTAATATGCTAATATGCGTTCTGAGCGCGCGCGCAGAAAGGCCGGAACGCGTTCTTGGCGCGCGCGCTGAAATGCCGGAACGCGTTCTGGAAAACCAAAACGCGTTCTGGGCACGCGTGCTGGCGTTTCAGAACGCGTTTAATTGAAGTCGAATTGTGGCACACTCGGCTTGCCATATGAAAACGCATAAATCTGAAACCACCCTGAAAAGTTGAATACGCTCCGCCGTAGCGTTTCCGTCGACACTAGCTGTGTTCGAAATCGTTCCCTATCATGGATGTAGTGCACTAAATAGGGTGCACGCCATTTTGTAGGGTGTTCGAATTCTCAGTGGTCCACTATATAGGGCACTATATAGTGGACCTAAAATAGGGTACATACGATGTTCCCTACATGTTACTCCCGTATACCACAATGCATTGCGGTCGTGTATTTCCGGAGGAGAAGAAGAAGCTGAATAACCGCGAAAACGAATACATTTAATGATGGAGTCTCCGGCTTTCGTTTAGAAATGTCAACAATTTATTTGGGATTTAACATAGAATATTTAACATTCAAAATTAATAAAAAAAATACTTGAACAAGGAAATGTAACATTCAACATCAATACAACCTCCAGCTTTCCTCGTGAGTGCCTGGTTTGTTTACATGATGTGGGCGCATCTGTCTGCGTCACACAAATACCCGGCGCATTTACTGACGCAAATGACGTTTAGAAATGTTCAGCGTAGTGTCCGAATTCTCGTTCCCTATTCCCTATATAGTGCACTAAATCATGTACACTATATAGGGAATAGGGAACGAGTGTATAGGGAACGATTTCGAACACAGCTACTGCCAAGACGCAAAACACTGCTCAGATCTGCTCACGTCGCGTACGCGTTTACGTCACATACATGTGCCAGTACAAGGAAATAAACAAACATGTCAGATTATTTCCATGCGTCGGACCTTCAAGCTGCTCTGGCAGCTCTAACAAGCGTACAGGAGTCTTTTCACGAAATGTACAGGATATGTACAGATAGAATTAATGCACAGAGAAGGATCTTTTTGGTTTTTGCGGCACGGATAAGAGAAGAAGGAAGATTCTACGCATGCGCTCAGACATGGCGGTGTTGTGTGATAGTGTATCACAGCACCACCTAGCCGCCTGACATGCATACCCAGTCGAATTACACACACTTTTGCATCACCGTATGCACGCAGATTTCCTCCCGAAAACGCTCGTCTAAACGCGGAATAAAAAGTGAATACGCGACGCCACTTTTGCGTCTTCTGTTCAGACCGTCATCGTGTAAACGTAGCCTATATGATATGATATTTATCCACAATGCCGTATACAGCCATGTGTTTGTGTTTTTTTGTGTATATATATATGTTTATTTATGTTCAAATCAATTTCCTTGAGGGAGTCATCCCAAAAGGATCAATAAAGCCTAATCTAATCTATAGGGAGGGCCGGCTCTGGAATCATTAAAGGTATCATTCTCTCCTTCATATTATCCATATCCAATATATTTTTACCAACATGCTGTATACTGGTTTACTGAAATACCGATATTGTGATATAGTTTATACTGGCCTACTGATATGCTGGTATACTTAAGGATTTGGCTTGATGAAAATCTTACTTTTAATTTACACATTGATAACTTGGTGGCCAGATCAAGACAGAAGATAAGCTTTTTATTTAGGAACAGATGTAATTTCCCAATTTTCTGTAGGAAAAGGATTATAAAGGCAGTTGTCCTCTGCGCTGGATTACTGAGATGTGGTTTATAGACATGCATCTGCCACGTCTCTCAAGGCCCTGGATGCAGTTTACCATCCAGCCCTTAGATTCATAACGGAGGAAGCCACAATACCCAACATTGTACTCTATGAAAAAGTTGGATGGATTTCTCTATCCGCAAGGCGTGATTTGCATTAGTTTTTATTTATTTATAAAGCATTATTATGGAAACTTCTTGCCTATATCGCATCATTGATTGACTGCTATTCAAGCCCGTACCAGACACGGGCTGGCAGGTTGTCATTAAATATCCCTCAAGTCTGTACTGAGCTAGGGAAAACTGCTTTTAGTTTGTATGCCCCATCAGCCTGGAGTACCCTGCAGCATGAGCTAGGTATTAACACTTTGGTTAACCTTTTTAAGACATTGCTCAAGGACCGCCCGTGTCATTCATGTAATTGTTTTATTTAAATTTGTTTGTTATTATTTATATGTTTTAATTGTCAGTTTTCTTTTTCTGGTCTTCAATTTTTTTTATCCTATTATTTTTGTTAAATTCCTAAATCTATGTATCCTTTATATTTCCCTTGTACTTTGTATTCCAATGTATTCACTTGACATCATCATTGCAAATGAGAGCTTTGCCCTCAATACATTTTCGAGTTTAAATAAATAAATCAACTTACTGTAGTCTGATGTACTGATATACAAATAAACTGGGGTGTATGCTGGTATACTGGTCCCATCCACTGGAAGACTGTAACAAAGCAGGGCCAGGACAATATCCTGGGTAAATCCCCCTTCCTGTGGGGTTCAGTCAATGTGCATGAACAGAGCTGAGAACACAATCAGAAAAGAGCAAAAAGAGATCGGAGATGTTCTGACCAAGTGAGGCAAAAATGATTTGATGGTGGTGTGCTATAACAGTCAAGCTCACCCCCCAAACATTGAGTGTGAGCCTATTTATTTATTTGTATGTGTGCATGTATGTATGTATGTATGTATGTATGTATGTATGTATGTATGTATGTATGTATGTATGTATGTATGTATGTATGCATGCATGTATGTATGTATGTATGTATGTATGTATGTATGTATGTATGTATGTTCGTGTGGGCGTGAGTGCGTGTGGGAGAGAGAAACTGTGATGGCTGTGTGCTGCCCTGGGGTTCAAATCAGAAGAACAATAAAGAGACATGTTCCTGGACTCCCGAAAAACTGTACCATCAATATATTGGTGTAATAATTGTTGAGTTGTTTTGATGGATGGAACTATTTCCATGTTTTTTATTATTATAATATGTGTGGTGTATTATTATTATTATTATTAATAATAATGATAGTAGTAGTATTAATAGTAATTAGTAATTAGTAATTAGTATAATAGTGTAGCACTCTTGTTGTTACCATTAACAAATATTACCAGACGGGGGCAGCAAAAGGCAAGGACCACTCACAGTATTTTGTGTGGGCTGACCGTTGTTAATGACTGAGGATACATTGATTTAAGTTTGAATGCAGTGCTCTTGTCAGGGTGTGGGTGTCTCCCTGTGTTTCCCTCCTGTGTTGATTACTGTTCCCTCCCCTAATGTGTCTCAGCTGTTCCTCGTTGTGTTTGTTATTTAAGCCCTCGTCTTTCCTTTGTTCCTGGTGCTGTCATTGTGGTTTATCGTGGTTTGCTGTGGTTAGTCTTGCGTGTTCCGTGTTCCTTGTTCCCTGTGGTCTCCCGAGTTCCCTGTAGTCTCCTGAGTTCCGAGTTTCCTGTGCCTTAGCCTTTAGGTTTGAATAAAGTGCCGTTTCCGTTCAATACCGTCTGCGTTTGGGTCCTACTTGCCTGCTCGCACCACCACCTACCTTAACAGCTCTTCCCATTTACAAAGAGTGCAAAGAGTTGTGTAGTATGTTTTCAATGCCTTAATATAATATATAGATCGACCAAAATTGTTCATGAACCAGCGAAAAAAAATGCATTTTAATTCATTGAGTAATTACTCTCAATATAATAATGTTAATAAATATGTACAATGGGCCCGGATGCACGCAAATACAGCCTGTTATGTGCGTGCCGGAGCCCGGGACAAGCGGCTGACTGTCGACGCAGAATTAATAGCAGAGCGTTTATTGGCATTCCGCGCATACCACACATATCTCCTCCATGCATTCCGCTCCGTCCCCGTTAGAACCCCATTATTTGATCAAGTTGGACATTTGACTCGTAGTTGAGTGAAATCGAATTAAGTTTGTGTGTCGCATTTTTCTCTAGCAACCCGGGTGTACGCATAAGAAATATTAAATATATAAAGTAGCTAGCCGCAATAGATAACGACGCGGGGATCTCTAATAATGGCTCATCTGTAATGCATTAAAGGGCTGCATCCAAGATAACAGTCCCGTGACCAGGTGTGTGTGGACAAACTCCGCCTGACCCCCCCCCCCCCCCCCCTGCCCTACACACACACACACACACACACACACACACACACACACACACACACACACACACACACACACACACACACACACACACACACACACACACACACACACACACACACACATCCCGTCTGTCACAAGCCTGTTCCAGCCCTGCCAGCCTCACAGCCAAACTGACGTGTTTTGCGCATTTCCTGCACCGTCGTCCAGAGAGAGAGAGAGAGAGGGAGCTCTGTAGGGGGAGGCAGAGCAAAGAGGAGGTAGATCCACAGCACACACAGGAAGTCAAAGCTCCAGCCGCAACAGGGGACACACAGAGACACCGAGGAGAGACGATAGATTCAAATATAAGAAGCCAGTAAGCCATCGCAGCAGCGGGGTGTTGCTGCTGTTGGATCCCGGGTCCCGTTCGTGCAGCTCGGCGAGACATTCCAGATGTCCCATGGCTGAGGAGGCGGCCGGAGCCTCCCACACAGCCTGCGACCAGACATAACGGACTGGCTTTGATTTCTCGGAGGTAAAAGCCCCCTAAAGCAATCGTAGCCTGGTCCTATTGTCCGTCATATAAAGGATTTAGTGTATGAAGCTGTTGGTATTTGGACCCAATGGACGTGTCTGCTTCCTGCGATTCGTTTTCTCCAAGTCCTCCAGAGGCGGTGGGCTGCACGTCGCTGCGTCTCCACTGTTGTTGTGGATGGGCGGACGCGAGCTTGATCGGGCTGTATGGAATATGAATAAAGCCCCACGTCGCATATCTTGTCAGTGCACACGTTGAAGGACATCAGAGCAAATCGCCTAACTTATTGTGTTTGTTTACTTTATGCCGTTCTCTTATCCAGCTGTGGTGTCGGATTGAGTGAGCCAGAGGATCTCACGCTCTGCTGTCCATTCAGCTGGAAGGAATATACAGTGAGCCTGCAGAGGACCAGCGGTCGGAACAGTCGTGCTATTCATACCTTGGCCTAGGAGAGCAGAGGACACGATCCGCTCCAAGCGCACCAGTTGCATCACACATCCATATTCTCCTCCTCCTCCTTCTACTCCTTGCCGGTGGATTGAAACAGCGGATTTTTTTTATATTGTAAACTAAACAACCGTGTTGTGTTGTTTCATCTGAACTACCATGGTGGTTTTTAATGGGTTACTGAAGATCAAGATCCGGGAGGCGTTGGACCTCAAACCGACAGCCTGGTCCCTGCGACATGCCGTTGGTCCAAAGACGCAGACGTTCATGTTGGACACCTATATCGCTCTGAACGTGGACGACTCCAGAGTGGGCCAGACGTCCACCAAGCAGAAGACCAACAGCCCGGCGTGGAACGACGAGTTCAAGACCGAGGTCTGCGAGGGGAGGAAAATAGAGCTGTCGGTTTTCCACGACGCGCCCATTGGTTATGACGACTTCGTGGCCAATTGTACAATACAGTTTGAAGACATCCTGCACAATGGGAGCAAACACTTCGAAGACTGGGTAAGCAAGAAGGTGTCCACATTTGACAGGCATTGGCAGATACCCCATAGGCCTACATAACTGTGGCAGGCCTCCGCATAGTTAAGCTATTACATTTATATTATTATATTATATTCCATCATAGTCTTTTTTATTATAACCTATAACATTTATGTGAAAAGGAATTCCCAAATGATGATGAGGGATTACAGCCTCGTAATCCGTCATTCAGTAGTTTTTTTCTGCATGTGCCCAAACTCGCACCTGTAAATAAGTGTGAGCACACACAAACACACACACACGCTCAGCACGCACACACACACACACACACACACACACACACACACACACACACACACACACACACACACACACACACACACACACACACACACACACACACATACACACAGTGTGTAGATATCACTGCCTTTGGTGTGTGAGTATTGTGCTCTTGTGGGATAAACCAGATTTGCAAACAGGAGGAGAGTGGTGAGGTGGGGCTCACAGAATGTTTATATAGGCGCACACACACATACACCTGGACAGTATAGAAGCAGCTTCTGTCCAGTGTGTTTGAGTGTATTATTAATGGGGCCATTAGGAGGAAAAGGGTAGGTAAATAGAATGAGAGAGAGAGAGAGAGAGAGAGAGAGAGAGAGAGAGAGAGAGAGAGAGAGAGAGAGAGAGAGAGAGAGAGAGAGAGAGAGAGAGAGAGAGAGAGAGAGAGAGAGAGAGAGAGAGAGAGAGAGAGCGCGAGCTCACCACACACACTGTCATAAGAGCTCACCACTGGCTGAAGGGTGTAACAGTCTTATTAGGGAGACATTGTGTGATTGTGTATTGTGTTTATTGTAGGCAGTTTGAAAAATGTGTTATTTTCCAACTAAATTAAATAAAATGCCAACACGATCAAGCCAGCCAGGACATTGTTTAGTATGTTCAGTTCAGAGTATACTTGGATGGATGAATGCAAGCAGTTTAACTATTTGTGCTGTATACTATAAAAGCATTACCATTTACCCTACATATCATAGTGATATATAATGATTATGAGGTACTCAGGGCATCATCAAGATGGCATGAACAGAATATGCATTATATCTAAGTTTGCAGTCTGGGAAAAGCCTGCAACTCTCAAGCTAGACCCCTGGCTGTCGGCTGGGTAGCTTTGGTGGTAGCTGGTAGCATAGGATGGGGGCTTGCTAGTGTATACATACCAAATTATTATTATGCTCCCTCACCTAGCCTCCGCCCATTGCCAAGAAGGATAAATTGAACAGATTTGTTTTGAACCTGTTATTTCTCATACAGTCAGTATCAGGTGAAGATGATGCACCAATAGACCCTTTTCACAGAGAGGTCATCGCAGCGCGTACACAGGTCATAATATTCACTATGGGTCGGCTACTTCTGTACCAGGGTACAAAGGAAGTAAACGATGCTACGGTACCTTTCAGTACCCTTCCACCACGAGCCTGGTGGTGCCGCTGAGTTGAATCAGATATACATTTGATATGGAGTTGCTAAGTTATTGGCTAAAGGTTCCGACCCTCCCCTCGGTTCAGCCCTGTACTAATGGCCATGAGTGGTGGGGCCCAAACTGAGTCACAACTACGTTACTGTGATTCTGCTGAAAGTTATTATAATTATAATAATCATAATCCTTAATTTAGAATCATATGATTATTATTTATGCATTAATAATAACAATAATCTTTAATATTATATAAAACAGTAATGGCAAACTGCTGCCTCTGTGATCAGTCCTAGACCAAGACGAAGACTTTGCCCTGATGGCAGTCACAATGTGACGATTGTGTGGATTGAATTACTCCTTTTTGATTCAATCCCGGGATGCAGTATCTTGCTTCCTGATCCTTAAGCTGAGTGTCAGATTCAAGGCAGACTATGACATCATCGTCTCTTTAACCCTGTTTCCAGCCTCTTGTTCATTTGGCCCGTCTTGTGCCCATTCATAACTGTTCAGCCTTCCTTTTAGCTCCTTTCTTCCTTCCATCTCTTAATTTTTCATGATTTTTTTATCACCCTGTAAGTCAGCACAATAAGGCTATTAGTAAGTCTGCATTGTTTCTATTAAGAAGGAATAACTTTACATTTTACAATAAGGTTACATTAATTAATGCTTAATTAATACTTAGTTAATGAAATAAGCATTAACCAACAGTTATTCTACAGTTAAGCATAGTGCATGTGCACCACATTTGGTGTAATTTGAACTTGGGGTGTCTGAAACAAAGATTTTCAAAGTTTTCCAAACATTAACGTGTTTTTCGCACACGTTTTTCAATGCCACAAACGGATACGGACAACGGACATCGTCGTTTTCTCAAGATCACTCAGGGGCGAGGACATAACTGTTTCCAAAATATTGAGAGTGAATAAGAGTGATGGTCAAGAGCAAATGCCGTTTAGCTGCATTATCTGTTCTAACAAGGTTCTCTAGACTTGACTCGCTGCACAGTTTGTATACATGACATAACGGTCATGTGTCGCTTTGGCAATCAATGCAGGATGGCAGGATACTTATCAGTTAGGCCCGTAGCTAACAGCAAGCGGTATCCCTCAGTGGATGCAAGGTCAAAGTAATGGGTAGTTGGTTTATTTAAGGATGCAGTTTGTCATGTTGTCATTAATGCTTGGAAAACTGCAATATGAATTAAATACATTTTTGAAACATGAATGAGGAGTAAGACAGTTCATAATTTGAGGATTTTGTGAACCGGTTTGTGTAAACTTTGTTTTGATTGGCTATCGTGTGACTGGCTAGGCAGGTATGGCTCTGGTCGTGGGAATGCTTTGATAGGCCCTGTTCAGACCTGCTGTGGAGCATAAGCATAAACATAGGCTACTGTACACAGATGAATACACACACAGACAAACACACACACCAACCCAGACAGACAGACAGACACTTAAGGCTTTTTGCCACAGATAGCACCTACCAGAGGAAATGCATTTTATATTTTGACTCTGCAGGCCTTCTTAACTATAGTGTTACATCGTGTCAAAATGGTTCTGCTTGGAAATCATCAACGATTCTCACACGCTGGCTTGGTACAAACCTAGACCACGGACATTTCCTCATTGAGTTGTCAAGAATTCACACACTCCCCTGAACATTACCGCAGTATACTTAGTGGAGCCAGTAGCCTTGTTAGAACTTGTCATCAAACAAAATGTAATAGGTGGGAGGAGGGAAGAGTATAGAACCACACAATGTTCCAGAAAATAATGTTTCTGACTCAATACAAGACAGGCAGTGGGCGGGCAAGGAGGGATGATGACAGAGACAAGAAAGAGTGTTGAAACAAGCCGGCTTCATTTGAATGGCTGGCTAAGTCGGGGAACAAGTGTGCTGGTATGTGTATGTCTGTGTGTGTGTGTTCCCCTTCTACCCATGGGTCAGTAGCACCAGCTTAATAGGAATATATCCATTATCTGGCATAGAAACATACAATTATGATTATGAACATTCATAACATAATAAGTAATTATGAATTGAAGAAAAAAAGGAAAAAGATGTGCGTCTTTCTTTACCCAACTTACAATCAAAAAGTCAATGGTATTTACATTAACAGTATGTATTTGCTTTTAGCAATACAAATTAGAAGCAGTATTAGTAATGTTCCATGATCCTAAAATGTTATCTCTACAGATGGTGTAATAGATAAATATATTTGTCTTTTTTTTCCACTCATGACAGGACAGAGAAGTAGAGTTTAGATTTTCTGCCCGCACCCGAGCCCGAACCGAACCGACCCGACCCGCAGGCCGGGTCGGTCCAATATTTCCCGCCACTATCCTCGGGTCGGATCGGACCGGGCGTGATCAAGCTTTTTAAAAAAAAAATATATATTTTTTTTTTAATCACTATTAGCTTAATTGGTACGGGCAAAATTGTCTATTAATCAGACGAAATATTCTATATAGGTAGATAATATTCTTAATGTATACAAAGTTGCAGAAGTCAGACTACGAAATTGCAAAAGGCAACGTGTCATGCGCAGTTTTCCTCCACTGGCAAGCGTAACACCGAGCCTTGTAAGTCTCTTCATTTGGATGTACGCTACGATCCAATTACGAATAAACACACATTTAGGCTACACGTGTTGTCCTTGTTGCATTGTTCATCTGGATAATTGTTAACCAATTTCTGTGATTCACTTCAAGCAACTCAAAATTGTTGTTGACAGCGTCAGCTATAACCGCCCACATATTAAGAAATGGTCGGGTTTAAATCGGTCGCGGGCTCATCATTACAGTTAATGTACCGGGCCGGGCCGGGTCGGGCTCGAATGAGCACGGGCTCGGATAGGGTCGGGTTTGATTTTTCGGCCCGATCTAAGCTCTACAGAGAAGGTCGAAGCACCAGTCAGTTTTATTATGACGTAGAACAGTGTTATGTATTACTTGTGTTAAAACATTGATTATAACCCTACACGTACACACGCAAACAGAGTTTGAATGAGGTAACACCTTTGGCATCATCAGTGATCCCCTGATGTCCAGAGATGGTAGATGTAGATTATCCATCATTGCGCCCTTGCTCTGTGGGCTGCGTAGCCTGGCTGGGCCCGCCTTAGTACTTCCGCTCAATTTTAATTTCCCTTCAGTACTACGTATGGGTCTGCGGTATGTTAGTGGGTTTTCTCATGGACATATTATAAAATGGACAACGGATTCCAAAATGGCGCCCATTCATTCCTATGTAAACTGCTAAATGGCGCAGGGCAACATCAAGGAGAGATATGCTTCCACATCATGGGTCCCTAGCCACGCCCTACTTCATGACGTACCGGATGCTGAAATATTCTTGTTTTTTAGCATTGTTAGCATTGTAGCATCAAAAGCGAGAGGTCTGAGCGATCGCAGTCGCATTGTTTACCGACCATGGAAGTACAGGTTACTAATCCCCTGATGAATCTCTAATGTTTAATAATTATTATTTTAGATTAGTTTGGCCCTTTTTTGACTATAAGAAAAGCACCTTGTATGCGTGCCTACCTTTTTGAATGTTAAAACAGAAATCACCCCACGTGGTATCATGGACCTATTATGTGTGGGTGCAATAAATAACACAGATATGATGGTGCCAGCCCCATCATTTTGATTGTTTTGTGCCAACTTGTGTTCTGTCATGCAAGCTCCAAGTGTCACACTGCTTAAGAAAAAGATTCCTTCCAACTAACTATTTACGAAAAATGCAGTCAATAACTTATGTACAAATAAATGGTTACATTTCAACCAGCAACGAAGTTGGAGTGGCCTACACTAGGGTTGCCGCGGTGTGGACATTTTCACACCGAGTAATACGCTCGTGTCAACACCGGTATTACCGGTATAAACGCTATTAACTTTGAAACTATAAGTCAACCGCCATCTTCAAGAAGGTGTCCACAACCACCGTGTCAACTCTCCTCTCACACTCGGTGACAGCGGCTGGCAGCGCGCTAATACTCGGCGTCTTATAACGTTCTATATATAATAGTTTAATATAATTGTATATATCATAATATCACGGCCAAAAGCTCTGTGAGCCTCCGGATGGCCGTAGCGCGGGGAGCTCACGTAGGGATTGCGCTTTGCGGGGTTTGTTTACCGGCGTTGCTATGATTACCGGTCTTGTAAGGAAGAACGTCAATTCTCGGCGCTACAATTCTCCCGCACAGAGCAGAACTGTGGCCTATTCTACACATTTTAATTTTCTTAATGAATTATATTATTCATTTTTACTGAATTTGTTTTTTATTACTGAAAAAAAAAAAAAAAAGTCGGTGTTGCCGGTGTGCAACACCGAGTAATCGGTGTTGGCCTCAACACCGGTAACACCGGTAATACCGTATACCGCGGCAACCCTAGCCTACACACATTGTAATACACCAACATTGTTAACTGTCATACATAGCTAAACAAACAAATTAAAAATGTAATACCAACGCTACTGATGTGTTAATTAGACTATTAACAATAATATAAAATTATACCGTAATGCACCTGTTCTTTGTCTGTGGATCTTTTGAATAAATGGATCAATATGGTGAATCACAATGATCGCAAGCAGAGGACCGTCCGTGAGAGTTATGAGCAGCAGCTGAACCAAAATCGGACACGTTAAAGGAGCACCGAACAAGGCCCTCTCGCCAGGTCGAAACAACATTTGTTTCACTACTGTTGTGTGTGCAAACACTACGCGAAACACGGGAGCCTCATAAGTTCAACTGTTTACTGAAACTTATCCCAACGGACACACTCACCGGAAACACGTCATCCGTTACATTAACATACAGGCATGCTATCAAAATACGGGCATGCCGTAAACACTGTCATGGATACATAACATTTTCCCCCCTCTCCAGGGGAGATCCAACCCACATCCCTGAGTGAGATATAACACGAATATTATAGTATGTAATAACAATAATAGGGTAATTATAGTAGATAATCAGAATACATTGTTAATGACTTCAGTCCGGCCTGAACATATTATGACAAGGCTATTTAAAAGGTAAAGTGCTTTAGAACACCAGACTAAAGTAACTTGAACAGTCTTGATGAGGTTAAAACCTGCAAGATACAATGCAATTCATTCAATACATTCAAAGATAGTAATTCAATAAATTCAATACATTTAAACATAGTAATTCAATAAATTCAATACATTCAAACATAGTAATTCCTGAGGTAGCCCGGTTTGGCACGGGCACGGACTGGTCGTGCTGCAGGATTGACTGGGCCTCCAGAGTCCGGATCAGGATCTCGGCTGGCCTCCAGGTCTGCCGCGGTAGGTGTGGCCACTTTGCGGAGGCGGCGTGCATGCCACCGCGTTCCATCTGAGAGACGAAAGGTGGCAGGCCCCAGTTGCTCAGTCACCTGGAAAGGCGCTGACCAGAATGACAAAAGCTTATGGCCCCTTGTGGGCTTCCTGACCCTGACCCAGTCCAGAATGGTGAAAGCTGGGTGTTTGGCCCTGTGGGACCGGTCAAAGCGCTGTTTAGTTGCCTGCTGTCGTGCTGAGACTCGGTCACGTAGCTGATCAGTTGTTTCCCGCTGGGCTCCCTGTGATGTCAGGTGAGCAGGAACACGAAGGCGATCCAGGGGTAGTGATAGCTCCCGCCCCAACATCAGAAGTGCTGGTGAGCTGTCTGTTGTAGTGTGTTTAGCAGCTCGGTAGTGCAGTAGGGTCCGCAGGAGTGCTGCTGAGAATTGAAACCCCTCTGCTAGGTGAGCTCTGATACCATTTTTCAGCGTCTGGTTCATGCGCTCCACACCCCCATTCGCCTGAGGGTTATAGAAGGCTGTGCGTATGTGTCTGATCCCCCGCTCACTCAGAAAAGTCGTGAACTCTGCCGAGATGAATTGCGGCCCATTGTCTGTGGTGATTGTTGTGGGCATGCCCCAACGAGCAAAAAGCACCTCCAGAAAGTCAATGACTGCCTGTGTGGTGACTGACCCTGTAGAGACTGCCTCAGGCCACTTAGAGTACAGGTCATAGGCCACGATGAGGAACCGTTGGTGATGTGGGACGCCACGGAGCTCACCACAAATGTCCATTTGGATGTGCTCCCAAGGCCCAGCTGGCCACTGCAGTGGCTGAAGGGGAGGAGCTGGTGGGGGGCCGGTCTTTCCACTCACCAGGCAGGCTGTGCAGTCTCTCACCATAGCCTCCACATCGCCATCGATTCCTGGCCACCAGACCACTTCCCTGCAGCGCTGTTTCACTTTGACAATGCCCAGGTGGCCTTCATGGGCCATGGACAAGACACGTGGCTGTAAAGCGGAGGGTATGACTGTGCGATGGCCCCTTGCAACGCAGTGGTCGTTCCAGCAAAAGAGTTCATCTTTAAACCGGCGGAAAGGAGCTAGACTGTCTGGTAGGCCAGAGGCTGGAGGCCACCCGGAGTGGATGAAAGTGCGGAGCTGTGAGAGCACTGGGTCCTGTTCAGAGGCCTGTTGGAGATCTTGAAGTGACACTATTGCCTCGAGAGGGGAGTGGAGGAGCTGAAAGAGGTCCAGGTCGCTGTTGTCTGGAGTCGGCTCCACAGCTGGAGGTGGGGTGGAGCGTGACAGTAAGTCCGCCACCACATTCTCTCTTCCCGATGTGAACTGCAGTGTGAAATTGTACTGGTGAAGTCTCTCATACCAGCGGTGGATGCGCAGAGGCCTGTGCCCAGAACCAGATGTGGCCAGCAGGGCTGTAAGCGCTTGGTGGTCCGTACGTAATGTGAATGACCGGCCATACACGTACATATGCCACCGCTCACAGGCCCAGACACAGGCTAGGGCCTCTCTCTCCCCCACGGAGTACTGCTCTGCTGAATTAAGAGCTCGGGAGGCAAAAGCAATCGGCCGCTCTGTGCCGTTGTGAAGCTGAGACAGCACAGCCCCCACTGCGTAGTTGGAGGCATCACAGGTGACCAGCGTCGGGCTGGGTGGGTCGAAGTGGGCGAGTACTGGTGGTGCGATGAGCTGGGCCTTCAGCTGCATGACCGCATCTTCGCAGGCAGGGGTCCATGCCCAATGGGCGTCTTTTTTAAGGAGCAGTCATAGAGGGGCAGTGGTGGAAGAATACTGAGGAAGAAAACGCAAGTAATAGGCGGTCATGCCCAGGAAGGAGGCAATTTGGGCAGGGCTGGAGGGCATGGGCAGCCGTTGAATGGCCTCCACGTTAGAGTGCAGTGGGCTGAGGCCTTCTGGGGTCAGGCGAAACCCCACAAACTCCACCTCGGACGCAGAGAAAATACACTTCTCCCCATTCAGTGTGAGGGCATGGAAACCAGCGTGTTGAGTACCTGTGTGAGTCGTTGGTCGTGGATGGCAGCCGTTGATCCGTGTACTACTATGTCGTCCAGGAATATCACCACCCCTGGGATGCCAGCGAAGATGGTGGACATTATTTTCTGGAAGCAGCTAGGGGCGGAGCAAAGACCAAACGGCACCCTGGTGTAGCGGAAAACGCCGGCGTGTGTGACGAAAGCGGTGAGGTTACGGCTGTCTGGGTGCAGGGGTACCTGCAGGTAGCCTTGGCGGAGGTCAAGCTTTGAAAAAATCTTGGAGCCGTAAAAAAGAGAGGTCAGTTCCTCTGCTGTGGGCAGCGGGTATTTGTCGGGCACCACGGCCTTGTTAACCGCCCTCAGGTCCACACACACCCGCAAACCACCTGACTTCTTCTTCGCGATGACCAGGTTAGAGATCCAGGGCGAGGCGTTGACTGACTCAATGATGCCTAAGTCCAACAGCTTTGTCAGCTCTGCTGAGACGTCATCGCGTAGTGCCAGGGGAATGCGGCGGAGAGGCTGTATGACAGGGTGTATGTCTTTGCGAAGCAGAGGTTGATGGGTGAAAGCTGAGATGCAGCCTAGGTCAGAAAAGAGTGCTGGTCATCGCTGTTCCCATGGTGAGCTGACCTGGTGAATTGTTGCTCCACCGCTGTCCATGAACGTGAAGCCCAAGCTGGTGATGAGATCCAGCCCCATGAGGTTAGCTCCATGGCGTGCCACTTGAAAAGTGAAGGTAGCCAAGGATGTGTTGCCATGGCGCACCGGACAGCTGAGGGAGGCCACTAAGTCCATCTTAGAATTGCCATATCCGTGGAGAACAGCCGAAGGCGTCTGCAGCGTGATGTGGAGCAGGAAGCGCTTGACTGTGGGCCAGTTGAGGAGGGATAAAGCCGCTCCAGTATCCAGCAGTAAAGGAACACAGACCCCATCTAGTTCCACTGTGCACGTCTTGAAGGACACACGTGCAGAGCTGACAGAGTGTATGGGTGTTGGGGCTGATGAGCTAGCCACAGCCTGTCGTGGGCCTGTCCGTGGGCCGAGCACGGACGGCGCAGAGCGACAGACTTTGGCGAAGTGGTTGTCTCTCCCGCAGGACTGGCAGACTTTTCCCCTGGCCGGGCATGTTGGGGCTCTGCTCATGTGGGAAGAGGATCCACAGTTGCCACAACTGCGACGTGGCTGGCTACGTGTGTGGGATGTGTAGTTAATTCCTGTCTGTGTCTGACGATGCAGGGCTAGGTGAGCGCTCAGAATCTTCGACATGTTGCGTCAATGCAGGCTGAGAGAAAGCGCGGGAAGCTAGTTGTGATGTCAGCTCAGTAGCTTTTTCTATTTGCAAGGCTATTTCCAGTGCTTTTTTAAGAGTCAAATCATCTGGTGACATAATTAACTTTTCCCGAATTTTGGGGTGGGCTGCGTGTTCTGCAAGCTGGTCCCTTATCATCTCCTGCTCCATTTCACCGAATTTACAGAAAACAATGGACAGTTACATGCAACAACACAGAGAACACAGTTCGCACTTTGACAGACACTCGACTTCTCTTTGGGACCAACGTGAACCAACAGTTGAACCGCTTGACGCCATGTTTACCGTTCAATGGGAAAGAAGGCTCGTCGCCATTATTATGTCCATGGTCGTCGCATGGACTATACGTCATCCAGCTCAGGTTGCGTAGCCGTGCGTGTGCGCGTGTCGGCTCATCAGCATCTGTACCACGGCGGCCCGTACCGCAGCAGCACACCTCTCCCAAGTGGCCAAGTTGGCCTGGCCTGGCCAGACTGGCCACACTCACACTGGCAGATTTGAGTATGGTTAGGTGTGAAAACGGCCACGGCCAGATGGCCTAGTGTGAGTGCACCCTAAGAGAGCAAAATAATCACTGTGTATACAAGCAAGCCACCATCCTATGCTACCTTGTCTGTGTTTGTGTGTGTGTGTGTGTGTGTGTGTGTGTGTGTGTGTGTGTGTGTGTGTGTGTGTGTGTGTGTGTGTGTGTGTGTGTGTGTGTGTGTGTGTGTGTGTGTGTGTGTGTGTGTGTGTGTTTCACCTACATAAAGACATGATTAGGAGCAGCTCAGGCTCAGAGCAAACAAACCTCAGACACACAAATATCTATTAGGCGTATCAAAGCTCATGTGCTGATGGAAGCTAGTAGGATATCTAAACAACCCTATGGCTTCTTACCGTGACACAGCCTGACCCTAGTAGTTTGAACCGTGACTTCACCCCTTTTACCCATTTCACCAAACATTTGGATGATTCACTGGTAAGGAAATGGCAATTCATTGAATTTGCTACTGTCCATTTCTTTCGTCTGCTTTGTATTTTGAGGTTGTTTTTTATTGGCTTAGCAAATCGGCAAATCGGTCAATTTAACCAACTAAGAATGGACCAAAAAACTGGAGCACGTGTCATGACAGCTCTAGCTTGGCACCGTGCAAAACTTCCTCTTCCAAACTCGGCAATATGACTCGGCAATGTTTTGCTAACTTTGACTTATCTGTTGTTCCCTCTTTATCATCCAATTTCTTCAATATTTTATACAAACATATTGTTGTAAGAGGAAAGAGAGATGTTGCCACAGGTGCCATTTTGAAAACAAGGTTGTGGTTTTTTTTCGGCTGTTTGGAAACAATTTCACTCCAAGTGCTGTCTACAACGGGCTGGTTTGGCTTTGTGGTGCAGAATCTGGGTCACAGTGGAAAGAGTCACCTCTACTCACTTCATTAGGCATCATTTTATCACTGTCACTTTGTCACTGGGTCGTAAAGTCTTGGGGTTTGTTACAATTTTCCACCCATGAATAAAATGTATGTAACTGTTTGGGCGTCACAAGTCAAACACTGAAGCATCGAGCCGTTAGATGCAGTCATAGATGCAGGAAGGCTTTTAAGCTTTGGTTTTAAGGCTGACACCTAAACAACTATATTTTTCTGTTTGTCCGTCTGTGTCCATTTATATTTTCATCTTTGAAAAAGATTTGGCTAGACAATTCATGGCAAGGCAAATTTTTCATTATTTTTATTAGCGTGGCAATTACCAAAAACTGCAATAGCCTTGCTTCTTGTGTCCTACCAGATGGTTATTGGCTGTGTATTCAAACATTTCTACCCATAACTAGGCTGTAAGTGAGTGGCATGCTGTGTTGCAACAGTGGAACGAGTGTGGTGGGCCTTGTGGATTTAGAGATGATTCCACTTCGATCTGACAGAAAATAGGCCTCTTACTAAAGAAAGACAAATTATCTGTCGAGAAACAGCTCTAAAGAGATCTCCCATGCTGACAGTCAAAGAAAATCAGCATGAAAGTCATTCTTCTTAATGATAATCCAAAATGTGACTTCTATTGCTTTTAAAAAACAAGCACCTTGCACACATTGGTAGGCCTACTGATTGCGGTGATCCTCAGTAGGGATTGGTCAGAATATTCGATTATTCGTTCCTGATCGGTGAAAGTCGATTTTTAACATTTGGACCGTTAACATTTTTTCCCATTCAAATAAACAAGAATTAACAGACAGAACTAATGTTGGACAGGTGTCCAAGAGCATTATCCCGCTTATACCACGGTCACTTGCCATAGAAAATAAATGAAGCCCATTCATTTATAGGGGGATTATTTGTTTAGCAACACGACCGGTTGCCGTGGTTATCTCCGTGCGGTTAATTTGCAGTTATCTCCGTGCGGTTAATTTGCAGTTGCGGTTTTAATTAGCGATGTTGTCGTCTTACTGGTAGGCATTAAACTGTAATCAGAAAACTCGGTTATATGCTATAGACCCTATAGTATCTGTGGTATAAAGGCTGGGATGAATTTCAAATGATAAATACGTACTCTTTATGTTGAAAGCATAGACCGTCGCGATTCAGCCTTTATACCACAGATACTGTAGGGACTATAGCATATAACGGTGTTTTCGGATTACCGTTTAATGCATTTTTCACAATTTACCAGCCTTCGTCTTGAGGGCTGAACAGAAGATTGGGCTGGAGCTACTTAGCAGGTAGTGGTTGTTTTGCGTTTAAGATACCAAGTGATTTCTTGCCGATGATCCATGGCTGCCTTTTTGAATGTCGGCACACATCGAATAATCGATTATTCGTTCATACCACCCAGCCGATTATTTGACCATGAAAAATTTGAGTTATTCACATCCCTAATCCTCAATGGATTGCATTCCACTCTGTATGTTGTCCTTTTCTTTCATATAATCCACACTGTCGTGGTGAGCTGCACCTCTAGTGTGGAGAGAGACAGGGCTGGTTCCTTTGTGGGCCGTGGTTCAGCGGCCACCTCTCCATGGACCAAAGAAAGCTGGAGAAAGGCTGAATGTGTCTCAGAATAGAGGGTGAGGAGGGGGAGAGGGGGGGCAGGGGGGGGTATTTGAGTCACACGGTAGGCCACAACTTCCTGTTTTTTCTCCAAAAAAAGAATGGATGACAGATAGGAGAAGGATGGATTGTTCCCTCAGGTAACTCCCCCAGTACCTCCCTCCCTCCCTCTCCGCTACAATCAGCCCATCTCTCCTCCCCCACCCTCCCTGCCCCTATCTTTTTCCTACTCACATATTATCCTCTGGTGTCTTCCACCTCCAGCGCCTCTGGTACAGTGCATTTTTTAAATGTACAGTGACTTTTCCCTTTGTTTTAGACTGTTATAGGACGTTTGTATACAGGTTCTATGTCTGCTTAACTAGAAAAATCTAACTCCCGAGCCAGGAGGAGTCAGCTAGTTTGCACTCAAACTTTACTTCCGTAACACTGGTTATTGTGTGCAGTTGGCTAGGCTTCAGTGCAGAGGTTCTCAGGGGTGTGAATTCGGCGACAACCGCGCAAAGTGTTCACCCAATCGCAACAGATCGGGTACCTCAGTCTGCTGTGACTGAGTAACCCAGCCACAGTAGAGGGGGGGCCTTGAAGCGACATGATACAAAACAGAACGATTTTGAAAGACGCTGAAATTGTTTTTGCAGAAATGTGTGAGAATAAGAAGGGGTATTTTAACATACAGGCATGTAACCCTATTGTAATGGTACCCCCATTTGCAATTATTAACCCTAAAAAATTATTATATGGGATCTTTAAAGTAGGCCTGCACGATTCGGGGAAAAATATGAATCACGATTTTTTAGCTTTAAATTGATATCATGATTATCTGCCCAGATTTTTTTCTTACGAAATGTAATTTTTATTGCACACATGAACCATGACCAAAAAAAAATTGCAGTACCGGCATAGTTTGTTGGCACCTCTACCACATTGCGTTTCATATGGCCCTTTATAACTTGAAGATGAAAGTGCCGTATCAAAAACGGATTGATTTATTTTGAACATATATCAGCACATTGTCTTTAATTGTTGGCGTTTATATAACTACTGAACCAACTCCACACACCTGTAAATGAAGGCTTAAAAAGTAAGAAATTTAATGCTTAAATCAACACAGGGGCGAATCGAGATTGTGATTTTATAACGATTTTATAACGATTTATCATGCAGGCCTACTTTAAAGGTCTCATGGCATGCTACTTTATGTATGCTTTAAGATATTAGTGGGCCCCTTACACAGTATTTGAAGACGTTCCCGAAATTCAGCCGTGGTGCAGAATCACAGCCACTACGAGCCAGTCGTACATTGAGCTTTCCCCAAACGCGTCTGTAGCTTTAATGCAAATGAGGAGGAGAGAGACGGGTCAAGGAGGAGGCTGGGGGTATGGCCCTGAGCAGCTTGCGACAACGGTACCATGCGCTCTGTTTACAGTGGATGTATCGCAGTGGCAAGGCGCACACAGCCTTCGGCCGTGTTCTGTAATTAGTCTAGAAATCTAAATAATATCATATTATACCTAGATATTTATATCATCTAATATATATTATCACGGCCAAAAGCAGTGTGCGCCTCCAGACGATATTATGAATCTCAAACAACTGCGTTGGCCTCTCCGTCTGTGGTTCTTCCACTTCCACATCAATCTGAAGTAGACTAGACCGCGACATGGCGGAGAAAGGAATTGTTGACCGCGATTGTCTCCCACCGGAACCTCGCTGCCCGCTGCCGAGGGTGCACCGCCTTGGTAGCGCGCAGCGCCTCGGCAGCGGGCAGCAAGCAGCGGGCAACAAGCAGCGGGCAGCTGTGCTCTAGCAGGAGACAATTGCAGGCAACAATCCCTTTCTCCGCCATGTCGCAGTTCATGTACTTCAGGGAGTCAAAGCCAAGGTTCCTTTCCCCCAATTCCTTCGCAAAAATGGCTGAGATAACCCCCCCCCCCCCCTACGAGTTTGGTTGTGGAAATACCAGAGAATAACAAAGAAGTGTACAACACTTGCGTTACATTCCTGGAGCTCTAAATCTAAACAATATCATATTATGCAGATATCTATGTATATCATATAATACATATTATCACGGCCAAAAGATGTGTGCGCCTCCAGATGATATTATGAATCTCAAACGACTGCGTCGGGTTCTCCGACGTCTTTGGTTCTTCCACTTCCTCATCAATCTGAAGTAGACTGAACCATGACATGGAGGAGAAAGGGTTTGTTGCCCGCGATTGTTGACCGCCGGAGCCTCGCTGCCCGCTGCCAAGGGACCACCGCCTCAGCAGCGGGCAGCGCCGAGGCACCACTGCCTGGGCAGCGGGCAGCAGGCAGCGGTCAGTGGTCAGCGCAGAGGCTGTGATGCCCCTCGGCGGTGGTGCCTCGGCAGCGGGCAGCGGGGCTTCAGCGGGAGACAATCGCGGGCAACAATCCCTTTCTCCTCCATGTCGCGGTTCATGTATTTCAGGGAGTCAAAGCCAAAGTTCCATTCCCCAATTCCTTCTCAACCATGGCTGAGATAACCTGAGATAATAATAAGTCAGAGAACCTTACGTGTAATGTGCCATAACACCAACAGCAGAACGGTTATCCAAATAACAAAGAGGTGTGTGATAAATAATCACACATGCACACAATTCAATTCAAACTTGCTTGTGGGACTTGGGGATTGTTACAGCAGGAGACGGCAGGGTTTTGTGCTGAACACAGCAAGAATTTCTCGATATTCCAGTGAATCAGTCAATTCCCTTTCAAATGAAAGCAGGGACAAAGAGTTCAGTCTATCCGTCAACATTGATGCCCTGGTGCCTGTTTTTATCAGATAGACAGATGAAAAGAGTCTCTCCATAGTAGGGATGGGCATTCGATTAAGTTGTCTTAGTCGATCGTCGGGAGAATTAACGATCAATTAGTCGATTAATCGTTAATATTTTACATTAAATGTATTTCCGACCAAGTATAACAGCACCGGGACTTTTAACTATACATGTATTTCTCCTCTGTTTATGTTCTGCTAGCTAGTATGTGTATTGCTTTGCAACAGTTCAGTCCCAGTCGCGGATCCATTTGTGTTGGCGGTGCCAAATAAATCATTAAATAAACAAACAAATGTTAACTAATTAATGGTGCTTGTAGAACTGTTGTATAAAAGCAATATCACACTCGAGGTTGTGCTGTTGTAGTGAATATCAGCACGGCTGTGATTATCTTCGGCACAATCACAGCCGTGCTGATACAACGCACTCACTCTCGTGTGATATTGCTTAAGTATTTATATGCTATATTCAAATTGAAATGAAAATACAAAAACGGCTTGTTTTCCTCATTGGGATCTTTATTATTAGATTAACAACTCAGTTAAACCAGATCCGTTCAATAGTTATGCGCTACTCTGCTCTAAGCAACGGAGCCTGCAGCTCAAAGCCGGTGCTCAAATTGCGAAGTGTGTGGCGATGTACACTTTTCGTACTCAACTGCAGCCATCTTAGCTACGTAGCGGAAGAGGGCAGAGCCAGGCTGAGCCAAAGTCGGCGCGTTTTCCACATAGCCTGCATTAATAGGGTAATTTTTTAGTTTTTATAGTTAGGGTTAGAAATTCTTAACGATCAATTAGTCGATCGTCGATTAATCATGCCCAATCCATCCCTACTCCATAGTACATCTCATCATGGGCAATGTGAGGAGGGCCCGCAGGAGACTTTTCATGTTGGGGAAAATATCAGGGGGGCATGCGTCGATCACTTCTACGAGTGTTTCTTTTTTCTCGTTCATGGTCTTGTTGGCCTGTGCCTTTCTTTTAAGCTGCTGCACAAACACAGTGTGCTCTGTGTCTTCCACCGGAATGGAAGCCGTATGTGTCAGGCTTGAAACGAGTGTTCAGCTCCATCATCTGCTTGTCCAGTATGTCATTCCAGAATTTCTGTAGGTCCGAGTTTTGCTGTACAGGTGATGATTTGCCCAGAGTAGAATCAACGTGCGTATTGTCTAACCTGGCCGGCAACTTCCACTTGAGTGATCCACTGTTATCCCAGCGCACAAACTCATGTTTCTTCATCAACTCATCTGTCAGTGCCATTACTTTATCAAATGCATCATTTTCATTCCTGAATTGTGTGCTGCTGTCCTTGAGCCCTTCGATCAGATCAGTACAATCTGTAACTGATAGTGTGGAAGATTGCAAGCTCTTAGTGGCGGAGTCGCTGACTTCAAATAACTGGTTGAATGTGACAAGCAGAAACAACAACTTTTTTGTTTGCATTTGGTGCAGTTGGGAGTCAGTTTCAAGTTTTGTTTGGCCAGAACTTTCGGAGAATGTGGTGAGGGTCTCCACAATAGGTCCCAGGAGCGTCAACGCCTTACTGACTGCATTTGACCATGAGCTCCACCTCACATCACAGGATCTCTCCAGCTCCAGTGATTTTTGCCCTGGTCGTATCTGCTTTTGAATTTCCAGAAATTTGACATGTCTGTGCGCCCCAGTCATAAAGTTATGCAAGCTGTTTATGATATCGAAAAACGTTGAAATGCCAGGAGACACTTTAGCTGCTGTGCACAGGACAAGGTTAAGTCTATTTGAGTTACAATGCACATATATAGCGTGGGGAAACGTCTTCTTCAGTATCAAATGTACCCCTCCTCTGTTCCCCAACATGACTGATGCGCCGTCAAACCCAAATCCGACGCACAGCCCCGGGTCCAGCTGCAATGGCTCCAGCACTTCCAAAATCATAGCCGATATTGCCTCTGCAGTCATGTTGTCCGTTTCCACAAATCCCACAGCCCGTTCTTTCAATGTGCCATTGTGCAGGTATCTGACACATACTGCCAATAGCTCTCTTTTTGACAAGTCTTTGCACTCATCTGCTAAAATCGCATAATATGTGTCCGACTCATCATGCAAATTTGCCTTTTATTTCTTTGACAAGGAGTGATGCTGCAATTTCCAGTATCTCATTTTGGATAATGTGGTGCAGTAGATTATAGGGGTGTGACGATACACTCAGCTCACGAGACGAGACGAGACACGATATTCGGTTCACGAGATCGAGACGAGACGAGATTTTAAGAAAACTACAATGACAAAATATATGACTGGAACAGACTTTTATTTAACCGATTATTCTATATTATATTATAACTTAAACACTTAAGAACTTAACTTAAACTTAGAACTTTAACTTCGAAACTTAAACTACAATTTAAAAAAGTTAAAGTAAAATAAATTAAATTAAAGTGCAATAGCATTATCAACAGTCAGAATATCAAAACATAACCAATACTGTACGCACGGCTTCACTCGATACCCAGGGTGAAACACAGGAAGAAGAAAAACAAAACTTTTTTAAATAAGTCTGACAGGTGTGCAAAACCAAATCTACTACACAGCCATGTTCTTTTTTAAGAATATAAGCATGTCCACATTCTCTGGCAGCAGTTGGGATCTTTGCGCATTGACTATGTCTCCTGCTGTTGAAAAGATGCGCTCACTTGGAACGGAGGTAGCAGGGACAGAAAGGCACGCTTTGGCAAGGTGAGACAGCAAAGGATATTGGGAGGAGTGTTCTTGCCACCACTTCAGAGGGCAGCCACTGAGAGGGATAGAGGCCTCTTTTCTGTAGTTTTGAACTTCCCTCTCAGCATGTTTTGAACAGTTGGACTCCTCTGGCTCAGTAGAGAAAGAGTTCCCTAACAGGTCCTCAAGTGCCGTCTTTTTGGGAGCAGGTTCTGTCACTTCGGGCTCATCATCTCTCACAGCCTCCTCTCTACCGTGTGTGGGACAGTGAGCTCCACCTGCTGCCCCTTCTTCCCTCTCAGCTGTGGTCTTTAAACAGAAGAAACACTGGTGTTCATTTGATAAGCAGCTAAGATCCCACACACACACTGATGCTCTCATGTTTCTAACACACACACTTCATCAATCTATTAAAAATGTTTAGCTGACAAACATACACAATACAATTTAAAGTGATATACCTGTTTTTGCAGCAACTGTTCTGCCTTGTTCTGTACCCTCAGGAAGACGGCCTCACACTGGTCATGGTCTAGCTGAGGTAGAGTCCGGAACCTTGGGTCCAGTACCGAGCACTCCAGCAGATAGTTGAAGGCATCCCCACTGTATCTGTTTGCAATATTCGTGAGGATTGCAGTCTTTGTGTTGGCCACGGTGGTGGAATCTCCATCATTTGGTGTCATGTTCTGTTCAATCATGCTCTTCAGTGGCACAATGAGAGACACTGTGGGACTCTTCTCCTCACACATCACTGTGGTGGCTGTCTTCAAAGGATGCAGCAGCTTCACAAGGTCTTCAGCATCTCTGACATCGCAGCTGTCAAGTGTATCAATGCTTCGGGCGTTTTGTTTTACCTCTGGGCTGGTGAGAGCTGCTGATATGGCAGCTTGCTGCTCGAGGTAACGAGCCAGCATATCCAACGTGCTGTTCCATCGCGTCGTAACGTCCATGATTAACTTGTGTGATGGCAATTGTAGCTGTTTCTGCTTGGACATTAACACCGCGGTAGCCGTTGAACTCCGGTGAAAAAAAGCAGCCACACGTCTCACCCGCCCGAGCAAACGAGCGACGCGGGGAACACCGAGGCCAGCTTGGGTTGCAAGATTTATAGTGTGCGCAAAACACTTAATGTGCGGCTTCAATCCCGCCTTGCGCGCGGCCACGTCCATATTACGTGCATTGTCAGTAACAATAGCGATGCCGTGGTTGGGTTTTTTAAGCTCCCAGTCAGTAACAGCTGTCTGTAAAACCTCAGCTATGTTTGCCCCTGTGTGGGACTCGAAAAGTGGCCTAGTCTGTAGTACAACACTTTCCATTTTCCAGTCATTGTTGATTGTGTGAGCTGTAATTGTGATGTAGCTTTGCGTACTTCTCGATGTCCAACCGTCTGTTGTTATGGCGATGCTTTCTGCGTCTTTCAGTATCTGCACAACCTTGCTCTTGGACTCTCCATAGAGTTTCGGGATCACTGTGCGGGTAAAATGCGCTCGTGATGGGATGGTGTACTTCGGTTCCAGTGTGTGGAGGAGTCGCCGAAAATCCTTGATTTTCTACCACAGAAAATGGCCTCATATCTGCTGCGATGAAAACACCTATGTCTCTCGTTATTGTTGTGGCTCTGGCGCTTGACTGTGGAAGTTGAGGTCCGAATCCGTGTGTCAGCGTTGTCTGGCTTGTTAGTGTTTTCTTCACAGGTGCAGTTGGTGATTTGAGTACCGAGCTGTGGTGGTGCTGTATATGACTCTGCATCGTGCTCGTATTAGCCGCGGTGTACGGCATTATTTTCATACAATGCTTGCATATTGTCCGTGTTTTGTCAGTGACTCTACTCCCATTTATCATTTCGGCCGGGTACCCAAAATGCTGCCATACAAATGATTTAAAATTTGCAGGGGCATCTACCACGGTAATATTGGTATTTTCCGCCATTCTGGCCATCTATGGCTGCTTTCGCGGCTTCCCCTCCTCTTCTTCTTTTCCTTCTCCGTCTTTAGGTTCTTGCAGCCTAGACGTAGCAAAGGCGCATTACGGCCCCCACAGGCCACAAATAGAAGTTTGGATAGCTCAGAAATCTCGCGAGACTGATTTTTAACACGACGGGTAATATCGTCGAGTTTAATCTCGCGAGATCTCGTGGCACGAGATCTCGTCACACCCCTAGTAGATTACCATTCTTGGGTAATTCATCCAGTCGCCTTTTTATTTCTGGGTCATATTTAGAAACGAGGTCAAGTAGTTCCAAAAAGTTGTTTTATTTAGGTTTTCCTAATGACTCGCAATGGGATTTCTTGTTTTGCACAGAACAGGACGAGATCCATTGCCATCATGATGTGCTGTCTATTTCTTTTATTGAAGGACATGTCGCTGGCATCGTTGTTCAGCTGGTTAATAATATTTCCCCGTCCTGGCTGGTGACTTTGCTTGAAACAATCCATTTTCCCCAGCGCTGCAGCATGAGCCCTGCTGGCTTCATGTTTGCCACAACCCTCAGAAAAATGTTTCCAGTCTTTAAAGCCCGTATTAATGATCTAGCCTCATTAGCTGCTTCAGGGAAATGAGGACAAGACTTACAAAAAACAGCATCTCTTGAGTACCACCTGTAAGAAAAAACTCCTATCTTTCCCCGATATGCGTGTGGCTTGGAATGTACGGAGTTTGGGCTGGGTTGCAGGCTCATCTATTGATGACAGGTCTAGCGGAGGTTGTGACAGGTGATCTTGGTGAACAGCGTTTATAGGCTGCTGAACCCTGTCTCCTCCTATAACACATAAAACGCTATCATAAGTTACCTCTGCCAACTGCCAATATTTTTTTCTCTCCAGAAAATGACAGCCAGACACTAACGTTAATGTTAGCCTAACTGTTAGGCTACTTGCCTTGCAGGTGTGAGGGGGTGGCTACGGGAGGACTTGATGGGGAGAGGGCGGCCTAGCAGGATGGTAACTAGTCACTTGTAACCGTGTTACTTAAAATGGCAGGAGTTTCCTCCTCCTGCTCCTCGTAGGGTTTCTTGCTGAATTTAAATGAAAACAAGCTGCTTTGCTTTGCGTTTCATCGTAGCTAATAGCTAGCTAACGTCTGCGTCTGTCGTATTGAGCTTGCTTGAAAAGCTTGCTCGCCAACGTCATTCATTTCATTGGATCACTTGCAGCCTGTGGGCAGGCAGTCAACATGTGGGGTAGAAGCCACTGATTGGCTGAGAAGCTTTTGCTCAAAGCTTTCCTCAGGCTTCTTATTGGATGAACAGCTAGAATGAAAATCACTCACTACTCACTATAGGCCTGTGTCAAAATGGGCGGACCTAAAATGGGTAGCGCCGCGGGTGGCCGGAGCAATGCTAACAGCCCAAATAGCTTCCATGCATTGGCTAGGGGCAGTGTGGATAGCTTCCGAATCTGCACTTTTTAACCACTAATATTGCAACAACTTAGTTTGCGTACCGGGAGTTCATTAAAAAAAAAAAATTCAAGCCTGTGCCTTACCGGTAGGTCCATGTTTACAGGAAGTCCATAAAAGTTGATTAGCGAAAGCACCCGACTTCAGTTCAAGGAGGAAAGTCGTTGAATTTATAATTCCATGGAAATGCATGTTAAACTCCAATAATTGTTTCTTACACAACTTGTTTTTCCATTTATTCCAAGCTCTCGTCAACATAACAATCCAGCATCACCACAACGGCTGGAAACAACTTACTGTGCACAACCACGTAAATGGCTACCTTAATGAATATAATACATGCGGCAAGTTGAATTTGTTATTTCATCTGTTGAAAAGGTCCGTGGGTTCAATTCTCGCCGGAATTACACTTTAAGGAATGCAAGGAAGGAGAAAGACAACAAGGACAACAATTCTTCTACCTTCCAACAAGCCCAGAGCAGGGACCGCTGCTTTGGGTTAGCACTGTAGCACCTTTTTCTCTAGACTGGGTATCCCCGCCCATTCTGCCGGCGATTTGAGTTCGCCCTGCACAAGGGTCTCCGGAGCAAGCCCCCAGGAACAGTGCATACTTCCGCAATCCACCAGTGCCCAGCGGCCAAGCCTGGTATTGCAGCTATTTAAGTGGGCTGTGGACGATTCATAGAGCCCAGAATTAGATATCTCCGTTCACTCCAATACAAGTGGGGAACAGGAATGTGTCTCCGCAAAAAATGACTGGATATCAATCAAAGGCTCATAATTATCTTAATGCCATGTCCTAAAAAAATTACCTTGTAGAACCACCTCGCGTTTTATTAGCCGTTTTATGTTATTATTTTTGGCTGGAGAAGGAGGGGTGGGCAGCTGAAAGGAGTCGTAGTGAAACAAATGTTGTTTCGGCCCGGCATTCGAGAGGGCCTATAGTGCCCCCTCTTTGCATTTGCTTGTTTAGCTGTGTATGGCAGTTAACAATGTTGGTGTAATACAATTATTTATGTAGGTAGGCTACTCCAACCTCATTGCTGGTCGATATGTTACCATTTATTTGTATATAAATTATTGATTGCATTTTTAGTAAATAGTTGGAAGGAATCAGTTTCTTAAGCAATAACATTGAACTGTCTTTTTTTCTAGGCCTACATAGATTTACTATGTTGTTGGTGTTACATGTTATATGAAGCAATCTTTCATATGTATGAAGTTAACTTACTGCCATGCAGGGTTCGAGTTATGATTCCATCTTTGTGGGGGTCTCTTGAAGTTGTTGAGGGGGTCGGCGGGGGGGGGGGATGAATGGCCGCCATTTTGGAATCTGGTGTCCATTCTATAATATGTCCATGGTCTGGAGAAGAGCAATACATTTATTTCTGCTTCCGATACGTTTTCGCGGGAGCCAATCACCAAGCTGGCTTGGTACAGTCAAATCGCGTACAGTCAGTTGAACTAGGCCTGTTGATCACCCTCATGTGCTGAAGAAAATGACAGCAGCTTCCCCAGCCCAACGTGCAATCTATGATTGAGTTTGGTCTGGCAATAGCCAGACTACTATTTCTCCCCTTTCATACTAAAATAAACACATTTGTATACATAATAATCATCAAAAATATATATCATAAAAATATTCTTGTAATTATAATGATGTTAGCAAATTTACTGTCATTGGTTGATAGATCAAACAATGCAGACCAGTTTGGTTAGAGGTTTTGCAAGCTGTAGGGTCTCAAAACTTGTTGCGCCTGAATCAGAAAATGTCGACCTGATTGTTTAAGGGAATACATTGACTTTCAATCCCAGGTGCGTGAAACCCAACAATTCTAACGGTGGATAAACGAAGGGAGGAAGGGAGCGGAGAGGTGGGGGATGTTGTTTGATTGTTTTCTTTGAATGGTGCTCTCTTCTGTTCCCTCTCTTGACGACTCTCAAATCGTCTCCCTGGCAGCTTTCATATGATTGATTCAGGACGAGCAGAGCGATTGACAGAGAAACTGACACCATTGTATTTCACTGCTTCACAATATACTTTTAAGATAATTGGATGAAATTAAGGATGATAATAAGCTATTTCCCGGTTTGCCAGGGATATAGCCTGTCTGCCTGAAACTTTTCATGACTGTACTTTCAGTCTGTCTATAATCATATTAGGTAAATATTTCCTCATTTTCTCTTTCTAAATTTAAATTGGATCCTCAGAATAAGAAAAGATGATATAGTATTTCATTAATCCCAGACAGGAAACTCTTTATGTATTGTGTGTAATAATTGCTTGCAGTGCTGTAGTCCACCAAAGAAAATATCGGTTGACTGAAATTCGACCTACTCTTCGACAAATCGATTGGTCGATGGGGGTAAAACAAATCGGCCTCTTATCTCTGGATGAACTAAATGGTCCACAGTGCACTGAATGCACTCTACTCTAACTGGTAGCCCAAATATCTCCTAAGTGCTATGTTGGGCAAGCCAGTGTCTCTCAGAAACACTCTTGGTCCGAGTCCGCTTCGGTGTTAAATGGGGCGCAGACCGGCCGCTGGGCGCCGCGTCCTGCCGTGCTGCGCATAAAGACCACCCCCGCCGGAAGATCCCATTTGAGGTGTTCTGCGTTTAATGTAACGAGTCCCAATGGATGGCGCTGCGACGCGGGCCAAGGGGCCAATTCTGATATGTTCACACTTTAAAGTCTGTTGAGGGTTGAACAAAAGATGACTGAGTTACCTCAAGCAGACAGCCTGAAGAAAGTCACATCCTTTTATGCCGTCCTTTTTAGCAAGATGCTGCCAAAGCAAAAATGTCTTTGACCTGGGACAAGGAGTTTGAGCCGAGCATATATCCAATAGTGATGAGCGCATCGTGAAAAATCCTTATTTTTGAACTGATCTTTAGCGGATCGTTCATTTCGTGGTTCTGCGCATGATCAGAACCAAATCGAAAACGGCAGTTTTCACATTGATTTCAATGTTCTAAACCTTTTTATTGTGATCGCTCAGTTTGAGACAAGGTAGCAAAATTAAGACTAGTTATGTCTATAAAGCCAAGGTTTTTTTAACACAAAACGAATGCATGCAATCTTTGCAATGAAATCTATAGGAGCTGATGTTTTCTGTCCCCTACAAAGGGGCCATGATGTTTTGCAGTGAAGTACCAATATGTGGCCAACGCTTCCTCACAAACAGGAAGAGGGAAGAGAAAACAACTCCACCACAACACACACAACCCACCCACTCACACACACACACACACACACACACACACACACACACACACACACACACACACACACACACACACACACACACACACACACACACACACACACACACATTACAAACATAAACCTCTGACCTGTTTCACATGTATACGTTTACAAATGCTATGAGCATGAGATTTTGTTTCATGTAAACATCTTTTAAGTATAACTACTAGTACAACTACTACTACTACTACTACTGCCACTTCTACTACTATTTTAAATTGTTTGAGGCTGTGCAAATTTTTTTCCACTTTGTCAATAACTGTGTATTGCATCAAACGGTAACATCAGAAGTAGTAGGAAGTAGTAGATTAATAGCTATAGCCTTTACCCAACGCAGCCCATCACCTGGCCCAGGTGCTTTCTTACAACCATTTCTTCGTTTTCTTTTATTATCAACTGGCAGTTTGAACAAACTTCGGCTGAATACAAACACACAAACCCACACATGCACAACTGTGTTGTCCTCACTGCAGTGTAGCAACTGCAGCTATACAACTAGTTAAACTCGTCCTTATAAATGAAGACGTGAGTCGTAGTAAGCTTTAGTTGCTCTTTACTGTGGCTCTTTTTCTCATTGTACAAGGTCAGAGTGAAAACTGTAACAAAACATACGAAAATTACCATTTAGCTCCATGTAACAGGTGCTTTCCACATGTAAATAAATGTAAATAAAACGTTTTTAGCCACAAACATATCACATGCATTTTTCATGTAAATAGTACTTTCTAACATTAACTTATGAATGTAATTATGAAATTATCAACTTACGACGTTGCCTCTGTTACGTTTACAGTGATACAATCATGCGGTTGAACACAGAAATGTAGCTATGCAAATTCGGTTAGCCTCCTCAGACTGCTAAACCAAAACGAACCTATGACCCGGAAACATTAGGGTGAAAACTGCTCTTTCAAAACAAATGTCCATTCAGATTTATGCGTGAAAGGCAACACACTCCCCGTCTGACCTCTGTGAGGTCATTAATTGACCCCGATGGACTACATGAGTCTCTGAACATCAGTCTTTAGTAAGAAGTAAGACAACTTCTGAGACTGGTCTGAAGAAAGTTTTTGAATGTCCCTGATTTGTGGTCCTCAATTCCACCTTCCTCACCCCTCCGTCTTCTCCAGGGAAGGCCTTTGTGATGGTAGCCATGGGCCAGTTGTTGCGGGTAGCTTGACTGTCTTTGAGAAGGACAACGTCTCCTATTTGCAGGTTTTGGTAAGATTTGGTCCATTTCTTGTGGCACTGCAAGAAATGAAACATCTGCTGTATGTCTGCCAAGATGGCAACCTTTTCCTTACGGAACCGCATCAGAACTCTAGAGTCAAACACCACCCTGATTTGGCCTGGTTTTTTGAGGGTGGTAGTACACTCCAAAGGTTGGCAGGTACCAGCATTCTTCGTCCTCTTCTAGTACTGGAGCAACCTCTGCATGGTCGTTCTCCAATATTTTCCACATGAAAGCAATGGATTGGTGTTGCATCTCTGGCTTCTTTTTCAAGCTTTGTTGGAGTGATGCAAAGCGTCTGACTGCTTGTTCTCGATTGTTAGACAAGCGTTGTCTGGGATGCTTGAATGGGAGTGGAGCCACCCAGCTGTTTGATTCATTTCTGTAGACCTCTTTGTCCATTAGTTTCAAGAAGATGCTATCTTCAATAGAAGATGCTAGCTTGTTGTCATGTTCGGTGTGACTGAAAACTGTTTGGCCCAATGTTTCTTCCACGGACTTGCTAGTCTCTGAAATCCTGTCTCTCATCTCTTTTTCTTGGTGAACCCTTTCTTCGATGTGCAAGAAGTTTGTACAGGGTTCGAGTAGGGAGGGCCGGCCGTTGTCAAGCACGGTTGTCTTAAAGGTGTTGACTGATGGTATATGCGCTTTCCCCAAGCAGACTTCTCCAACCAGCACCCATCCTAGGTCCAAGCGTTGGGCGAAGGGGGCATTGTGGGGGCCATTGACTTTGTTCCCTAACTTTGTGCACTCTTGTTATGTCTCTACCATCTCTACCAGAGCACATCGACCTCTTGGATGTGCTCTGCTACCTTGACAAGATGTGGATGATGACGAGCTGCATTTGGGGTTGGGATTTCAGAGCGGTTGTCAAGTATGTCGTTGCACTCGATGAGTGGTGGGAGAGGGATCGTGACCTTTCCGTCGAGTGACTCGACCACGAGGTCTTCAGCCCTGCGCCCAGATGTTTCCACTACACCAGAGCATGTCTTCAGATAGTAAGAGTATGGTTTGCACTCAATGTTAAACAGCTCAAAAAGGCTGGACCCTGCTAGCGACCGGTTGCTTTGTTCCTCTAGGATGACGTAGGCCTTGATAGCTTTGTCTGGTTGACCTTTAGGATACAGCTTCACAAGACAAATCTTGGAACATGACCAGCCAACGTTTCCTGTGCCACAGACCTCTGTGCAGTTTGAGTTAACAACAGCTTTAATGGTGCTGCTCTCTTCCTCCTCCCCGCCGTTGTGTGGTGGAGTTGAAGGGGCCTTGACTTGAGGTGCAGGTCCAGGGTGCATGGCAGAGTCGTGATAGGTGCTATCACACTCCAAACACTTAACTGCATTCGGACAGTCCTTAGCAAGGTGAGTAGTTGAGCCACAGCACTTAAAGCAGATTCCTTTTTCTTTGAGAAAGGCCTTTCTTTCCTCCAGCTTCATGGCTCTGAAGGCTTTGCAGCGTTTGAGAGGATGTGGCTTGCCATGTATTGGACAGCTTTTGTTCAGGTCGCTGACTCCTTTGTTTATACTTAGGCTTGTTGGGGCCATGTCCGTCTTGTGGACTGAAATTGGGTACTTTGTGCCTTTAAAGAAGGTTCTTTCAGACTTTGCAGGCGAGCCACTAGTACTTGGGATAGCAAAGCTAGGGTCATTCCTTTTACGAGCTTCACTGCACACAAACTTGCTGAAGAACTCAAACGGTGGCAATCTTCCTCTATTTTCTTCCTTGTGTTTTGAACCAACCAAAATCCATTTTTCTTGAAGCCCATATGGCAGTTTCCCAACTATGGGTTCAATGCCATCGTGCGGTATCCAGGTAGGAGAGAGCTGGGAGGTAGCCATCCTCCTTAGCACACTGCACTTCCATTAACAAGTCTGCTAGTTCGAGTCGATGTGGCTCACCTTTGAGCCTCTCTGTTGGTCAGATTCTCCATGCGGAGCCTGGTTTTCTATCTTAACCCCTGGTGGGACATATAGATCAGGAGGCTGACATGTTGACTGGGTAGCTTTAATGGCTGGCTGAGCTGGGGGGTCAGTAGAAGGATGGCCTTTATATTAGGATATAATGTGGATGTAATGGATAGAAAGGTCTCTACAACATGGACACTCTCTTTTATCAGACAGGTTGTTGGCATTAAAGAATATGCTATATCAAACTTGAATAAAATAACTCAGATGGAATGCAAGAAAAAGCTGATAGAAACTAGGATGATGAGAAACAAACTTCAATCAATCTGCAGATCTATAATAAATAAATATATATTTTTTATATAGCCTATATATATGTATCTATATAACGGTGTATATATATTTACCACAGTTTCCTCTTTATCTCTAAATTATCTTATAAGAAATGTTGTATTCCATGAATAGATGAAGTAGAAATAGGGTTGATATACACAAGGCATTGTGTATCTTCTATTAGATTTGGCCGTTCAGGGTGTGCTGCTGATGGGGGAAGTGTGCCTGGTGCCTGGGAGAGTGTTTCGCTCCAGGTCTCGTTTCTGTGGTTACGGTGGGGTACTGCAAGCACATGATTCCTTGGAACAAGGCTCATGTGATATTGGACCTCACTCATCATCAGTTTTTCCCGCTAGGCGCATATCTGGCCTTGGGGCGCTACTGCTGGAGAGTTGGAAGTCTCTGTTCCAGCAGCAGCTGTCGAAGACAGACACGATGTCTGTCTTCGACATCACGACATCAGTCAGGGTTAGGTACCTTGTCAAGGACACCTCGACGCTCAGCTAGGAGAAGCCGGGGATCGAACCAGCAACCTTCAGGTTACCAGCCAACCCGCTCTACCTCCTGAGCTACTGCCGCCCCCCACTCACTCAAACACACACACACACACACACACACACACACACACACACACACACACACACACACACACACACACACACACACACACACACACACACACACACACACACACACACACACACACACACACACACACACACACACATTAGATACAGTGGGGGTGGATGGGGTCAGCAGTAATTCAGTGTGTTGGGATGTGTGTGTGATGACAAGGTTTCAATGTGAAGCTGGGATAATGTAAACATCAGTCCATGGTGGGACGTTGGCCAGTGATCTGTGTCCTGCTTTGATCAGGAATAGGACATTCTGCACCTCTGTCACTCAGTGAGGCATCCGGGCTGTAAACGACATGTTTATGTCCTCATTCCGTTCAAACGTTGACAATTTGAACACTTCAAAGGTTCAAAAAAAAGGTTCAAAGGTTTTTATTCGCCATTTGTGCATAAACCAGACAGTTCATACACATTGGAATTCTTGTGCAGGGCTTCCCAAGTCGAGTACAGAATTAAGAGAGAGAGAGAGAGAGAGAGAGAGAGAGAGAGAGAGAGAGAGAGAGGGGGGGGGGGCACAATAAATAGTAATAATAAAAAATATATAATGTTTTAAAAATTTAGATAAGGACAAATTTAAATTTAAATAGTAGTTTAGGTAAAGTACAATTCTATACTACATCAGTGCGGTTAGTTTTATTACTTTTTTTTGCTAACAAATGGAAATCAGACAAATCAGGTTATCAACTTGTTGAAGGCTTTCCAAGTGTATCGTGTGTGTAGCAATGCAGTAAATATGATTTGTTGGTGTTAATAGCAATGAAGCGATGTACAACCAAAATCCATATTTTACTCAAAATGCGGTTATTTTGTGTTTTTGAGATGTAATGATCCTCCAGGAAATCCGTTGCAATCTCATGTGATTTCAATTTCATATTTGCTTCTATGGCTCCAAGCAGATTAATGGGCGGAGTCTTTACTCCCTCCTGGTTATGGAGAGAAACAGATTAATGGCAAGGTCTATTCTCCCTCCTGGTTATGGAGAGAAGCAGATTAATGGGTGGAGTCTATTCTCCCTCCTGGCTATGGAGAGAAACAGATTAATGGGCAGAGTCTATTCTCCCTCCTGGCTATGGAGAGAAGCAGATTTATGGGCGGAGTCTATTCTCCCTCCTGGCTATGGAGAAATCCGATTAATGGGAGGAGTATGTTTTCTCTGCTGGCTATGGAGACAAGCGGACTCTTTATTCATTGACGTGAAGATGAATATTCAAATACTTTTTGCCGTATATTAAGTAGTTGTGTAGTAGTCACTTCACTCTGTGAAATGTTACAGATTTCTTTACAATTTTAGATCCTGTTGTCCATCATTTTAGTATTATCTCATATTTTCTAATATTATTTTAATATGATAAGCTTTATTGCCGGATTCTGTCTGGTGGCGTTGCATCAATGTATTGACTCACCATCCAATCCTAGTGGGATGACCTAAACATCCTTTGGAACATCCTATAGCCATCGGTTAAATGGGGGTTTGAGGGATGGTTAACCTATACCATACAGTCTCTTTCAATATTATTTCTCCTTTGGGTCTTTTATTTGAGGAGATATTGCTCATACAGCGATCCAGAGGTCCTGGTGCATGTAACCCAGGCCTTGAGAGGGCGTGATGGGGGCCGGGAGGCTTGTTTGTGTGTGTGTGTGTGTGTGTGGGGGGGGGGGATGTCCGGGTCTAGACTGTGGTGTCCGGCTCTATGCGCGACCAAACGTTCCTACACTTTAGCCGGAGGCCGTCCTATAGCCCAGCCTCTAAATTACATCAATAAAGTACAGTCGATACAAAAGTCAATTCTAGAAACTAATTTGGGGGGGGGGGGGTTGTTGTGGTTAGGGTGAGGCGTCTGCTGTCTCCATTGGAGCCGAGATGCAGGCTTCTAAATACAGAGTCCTCGTCCTCCTCGGTTTTCTTCCCAATGACAGGAGATCTGATTTACAAGATGAATACAAAAAATGAGGACTTTATTGATCTTCATTTGAGAGCGACCGAGCTGCATGACTAGAGTACTAGACTACTGGCACAGAAAAGTCCTTTATAGGGATCACAGCTGTGCACAGGAAACGGTGAGTATATGTATTCTCTCCCAGCTCCTGACTTCAAATCAATGAATAAAGGCTGCCATCAGCTAGGCATACTTCTCAGCAATGGATCATTGTGTGTGGGTGTGTGTGTGTGTGTGCAATTGTGTGTGTGTGCGGGTATGATTTTGTGCAACTCTGTGTGTGTGTGTGTGTGTGTGTGTGTGTGTGTGTGTGTGTGTGTGTGTGTGTGTGTGTGTGTGTGTGTGTGTGTGTGTGTGTGTGTGTGTGTGTGTGTGTGTGTGTGTGTGTGTGGGTGGGTGGGTGGGTGGGTGTAGACACAAGCAGATGGGAGCATTGGCAACTTCCGACAACCCTCTTCCCACAGTTCATGTAGAGAGAACAGGAGAGAACATGAGAGACGCAGTCTTCGAGAAGGTATACCATTGAAAAGGCTGCCTGACTGCGGCTCTTGCAGCTTACAGCCGTGTCTGTGTCTGTGTAGGTCTATGGTGCCTTACAAAATGAATGCTCTAAAATTTGTTACAATACGATTTACATTTTTTGTAAAAAGAAACTTTTATTCAGAAATGAGGTGTCGTGAGCAACTCCTGTGTTTGTCCCATAAAGAAGCCTCTATGGAAATGGTTGGTGTTATTTTACTGTATTGGAGTGTTTGATGTGCTGGGAAAGTCCCTAGAGATCCTGTTCTAGAAGGAACTG
>NC_082396.1:17234056-17251556 GCF_031168955.1 Gadus macrocephalus | reverse complement strand
GTTTAAAGGCCAAGCGATACGGCCGTGTTAACCACATTTCATCCTCCTCTTTCTGTCCTTCATTCTTTCTCACTGTGCCTCCCCCACTCCCTCTCCTCAGCCCCCTGTCTCATGTGATGTGTCGGTGTGTCGTGGTTGTAGGCTGCACATGGCTTTATAACAAACCGGTTGGAAATTCATCCTATAATAGTACGCCATTGCGTCACTTAATCCTAATCCTGAATCTTAATCCCAAATCTGTTCTGAGATTTGTACTCAAAGTGAAAAAATTTGGGCTGCATTTTATTATCTTTACTTCGCTAGTTCCTTATGTGTGTGTGTGTGTGTGTGTGTGTGTGTGTGTGTGTGTGTGTGTGTGTGTGTGTGTGTGTGTGTGTGTGTGTGTGTGTGTGTGTGTGTGTGTGTGTGTGTGTGTGTGTGTGTGTGTGTGAAAGCACATGAGTCAACGTGTTTTCATGGTGTAATTGCCACAGCGCAAACAGGAAATAGTCATTTAGTGTTTCCTGTGTCTAGCGTAGCGTTAGACAAAGAGGGAGAAGGAGAAATAGGGATAGACACAGAGAGAAATCCGCCTCAACAGAGGAACAGCAGAGGGACAGCGTGATGTCATTTTAGGAGTTAGCAGTCACTGGCACTGCCCCTGTTTTCCACATTATACCATTGTCAACAATGGCATTACCATTGAATATAGGATAAACTAGTATAATAACAGTTATACCAGTGTTATTATAACATTATAACATTGTCAATAATGACATTACCATTCAAAATAGGATAAACTGGTGGCCACCCAATATGAAATTACATATTTTTTTGATTATAGTAAATAAACAAGCTTGTGTTTTGCCAATGTTATTGACTAATAATAACTCCTAACTCCACAGATTTGTTTGACTGTTTTGAGAGCATACCTCGTTTCCTTTGCCTCATGCTAATGCTCTATTTGAGGATCTTGATCTCAGTGCCATTCCTCGTAGTCTTAAGAATGTGCGCTGGGTACCGATGCAATCGGTCGGACGCAGGGGTTGGAATGCCGTGCACGCCCAGGTGCAAATGTGTCACAATCCCAAACATGTGTCTGCTTCGGAGAATCTCCGCTGTCGAGGTGACACATTTCAATGGATCCTGATCAGAAACACATTGCGTAAAGGGTGCTGGCCAGAGCATACTACTTACACAGTTGGTTAACTATGCAAAGACATGTACGTGTTAGCAGTATGTTTGGCCGTTGAAGTGGACAGCGTGTTGTCATCTGCTTCCAGCTCTCTGCTTCTATGCAGGTTCATCAGCATCATGGTCAACAACCAGCTGGTAACCTATTAAGCAATTTTCACCCGAGCCTGTACCATTATAACCATTAAGCATTCAGCTTTTAAATCCCACCACCCTGATCCGTCCAAAATACCATTATGACACATACCGTATAACTTAAATATGGTGACAACTGCTAATGTTTACTGTGGTGGGCAATAAATAAAAAAACTGTTTGTATTAGAATATTTTATAGGCAGTCAGTTTAATGCTGAAGCAAACAATGTCCAATGCATCTGAGAAAAAGGAAGGAAATATACAAATAAGTTAAAGTCCACAGCTCCTACTGTACCAAACGTCAGAAGTTCAACCCACATGTGGGAACACAAAACACTCAATGAATGGAACGCGTCCAAACATTAATCAAAAAGGAGTAATCCAATATTCTTTCCTCCAAGATCCTGCTGTATAATGTTATTTTTTTGTAAAGAGGCCTTTAACTTTGACACAGTTCATAGTTTATTTTCTTGTGTTCCTCTTATTCTCCTAAAGTCAGCCATCTTTGGTGGCACGCCTCCAAACAAAACTTAAATGTGTGTGTGGCCAAATTAACATTAAATTACCTCCAACATTTATTGCACTTTCCAACACACCACAACCCCATGAGAAATGAATGAAAACAAAATGAATCCCTATTAAGCACGAGATAGGGTCTGACAATGCAACAGTAACCTAGCAAGTAATTAAAAAAAAAGATTACACTGGCGTAGAATTGTTTATGTGTGTGCATAAGTCAGCACAGTGTGTATATGGGTTGATGTGTGTGTGTGTGTGTGTGTGTGTGTGTGTGTGTGTGTGTGTGTGTGTGTGTGTGTGTGTGTGTGTGTGTGTCTGTGTGTGTGCGTGCGCGTGTGCGCGCGTGTGTGTGTGTGTGTGTGTGTGTGTGTGTGTGTGTGTGTGTGTGTGTGTGTGTGTGAGTGAGTGTATTCATGCATGTGTGTAGGCGAGCAAGAGGAAGAAGGGTCATAAATTGATTAGTAAAGTGGATGTTCCTAATGGACGAGTTACATCATAGAGAGAGAGAGAGAGAGAGAGAGAGAGAGAGAGAGAGAGAGAGAGAGAGAGAGAGAGAGAGAGAGAGAGAGAGAGAGAGAGAGAGAGAGAGAGATACAGGAAGAGAGAGAGGATAGAGAGACAGGAAAAAGAGAGAGAGAGAGAGAGAGAGAGAGAGAGAGAGAGAGAGAGAGAGAGAGAGAGAGAGAGATACAGGAAGAGAGAGAGGGATAGAGAGACAGGAAAAGAGAGAGGGATAGAGAGACAGAGATACAGGAAGAGAGTGAGGGATAGAGAGAGAGAGATACAGGAAGAGAGTGAGGGATAGAGAGGGAGAGATACAGGAAGAGAGAGAGAGATAAAGACACAATCAAAGGCAATGGAAGATGAGGGCACTAGGAGAGAAAAGGAAGGATCACATGAGGACAGAATGTTTTAGATGAAACATCGTTTCATTTCAAAAAGTGTGGCCGTGTTCCTGAATGTGCTTGTGCAGCTGTACGTGCAGGGGTGCCTGTGCATACATAATGATGTGGAGAGCTATTGATAGTCCTTCATATCGTCATCAGTTTAATGCATTTTATTTTGTAACTGTATGGGCTGAGAACTGCCCTCTACCCATTAGCACATAGATACACACACGCACACACACACAAACACATTCTTTGATTTATACTTAATGTACTTGTAGGACTGTATTTCCATGGCTGATCCTGCAACACATAAACAATCTAGGAAAAAGCCAACACTTCATACACTCGCTGTGGTCATTTAACCTCTTTATACCAAAATGGCCCGTGTTAGGGAAAACCCTCTCACCCCAAATCATTTTAAGGCATTTAACCACATGAGAATGTGTGCCACCCCTAGAAAGATTATATTCTCAACTTTTAGTTTATCATTACCATTGTTTGATAAAAAATAGACAATTCCAACCTCCAAAAAAACAAGAAGCATGTAACAAAAATAGATAGTATTTCATAACTGTGCAAATGCATATGCACAGCAAAATTGATATTTTTCACCTGATTTGATACACACAAATCAAATAACCCTAACCCCTAACCCCAACCCTAACTTGCTGAACTAGAGGCCGACGGCAATCAAGAACAACAATTATGTCATACCTTTGTTGTTTTTGTCATCAAAGTTGTGTTTGAACGCATAAAATCACCATCAACGAATAATCAGATATCTGGGCATCATTTTAAACATGGTGTTTACAATTAATGTATATAGTACCTATGAAATGGTTTTAAAGGAAATTGGTAAATTGCCTTCAATCAGAACAAAGGTTCTTCGTCGTTCAGTAGAAGGGTAAAGTGTCACAATTATTTATTCGACCTAACCAAGTAGTATCCATATCATTTATTTCACCTGCGCAACAATCTCACAGGTGTTAACTCTCTTGTGGTACCAAGATTACATATTATAGCCATTGACGTTGTGGAGATAAACTATTTACTTTCGGTATGTTATTTCCAGAAACTGGCCTTGGGATGAAGATGTTAAACCTGGCCATTCATTGCGTTCGCAGTGTCAGTGTTAGTGTTGCTCTGATTCATACCAACCCCATCAACATCATCATCACATGTCCCCATCCCCATCCACCCACCACAGCTCTCAGACTTAATGGACGTGAGCCGGGTTGGGCTCAAAATCAGTCATTCATACAGAGTCAGCTGAGCATCAGAAAACCACAAGGCGTTGCGATGTCGCACATCCCATGCACACTTTCCTTCATGCCGTGCACATACACTAACATGCGCACGTGCACACCCGCAGAAACGCACGCACACACATTTTCTCTCTCACACACACACACACACTTATGTTTAGACACATTCATTTGTACATGCACACACACACACACACGCACACACACACACACACACACACACACACACACACACATACTTATGTATACACACAGTCAAACGGCATTGCACACATATCCACACACGCTGCACACACAGCAAACTCCCTACCTTGTCATGCTAAGTCTGTCCTCAGCCTTACCCTTCCAGACACTTTCTTTATCCCATCACCATTGCCTAGCAACTGATGGCTGCTGCCCAGCAACAGTGTGAGGGTTAGTATTTTTGGGGGCGGGCAGAGTTATTGTGGAAATGTTGCTGTTCTAAGATGTCATGTGTGTGTCTGTGTGTGTGTGTGTGTGTGTGTGTGTGTGTGTGTGTGTGTGTGTGTGTGTGTGTGTGTGTGTGTGTGTGTGTGTGTGTGTGTGTGTGTGTGTGTGTGTGTGTGTGTGTGTGTGTGTGTGTGTGTGCATTTTCAAGTTAAAATAACTGGCTCATTAGTTTAAATACAAATAAAGGAAGCATCCATTTTCTGTCCAGCTTGTATTAAAGCTGCCTGCGAGAGAGTTTCGGAACGCCTGTTGGTTATTCAAGGACAAGTCAGCATCATTTCATTTAGTCACTGTGCGAAAAGGCTTAATCATCAATAACCTTGGAGATGATCCCTAGTGGCAAACAAATCTGATGTTCTCATGGCCATTCCTTCCCGTTTCTGGTTGTGTGTGTGTTATGACTTCCTGAACTCTTTCCTCTTTTACACTAAGTCCACTCACTCTCTCTTTAATTTTTATCTCAACTTTTTGATTCATAATATATGTCCCTTTTTCTAGGCGTGGCCTGCTTCCTCCCTCTCACATCCTCATCTTATTTCCCATGGATGTAATTATCACTTGACATCATTAATTAAAATCTCTGTTCTTCTGGGAACTCAAAGTGCACTCAGAGCACTCAGTGTGTTAACTCTGACTGCTGTTAAAACACCTGCATGCTCGCCAAAAAGTCCTCGTTCAAAACAATGACATAACAGCACCATCTAGTGGCCGGATAGAGAAGCAATCAATGTTACACATTAATGATGATAATGTTCACCTTAATTAATGGCAAAATAAGAAGAATGTTACATTTATTTCAAATGCATATGCACCATAAAAGCAATATTTTTCACATGATTTGATAGATACAAAAACGAATACATTTGCTGAACTAGAGGCTAAAGACAATCAAGAAAAAACAATTATGTCTTACCATTGTTGTTTTTGTCATCAACGTTGTGTTTAACGGATAATCCAATATCTGGGTACCATTTTGCAATTAAACGTGTGTGTCTTTGTGTGTGTGTGTGTGTGTGTGTGTGTGTGTGTGTGTGTGTGTGTGTGTGTGTGTGTGTGTGTGTGTGTGTTCCAGCGGCAGCAGTCTCCAGTGAGAATGAGGAGCGTGTGTTCCGGGAGCGCATGCGGCCCAGGAAGAGGCAGGGGGCCGTGCGGCGGAGGGTCCACCAGGTCAACGGACACAAGTTCATGGCCACCTACCTCCGCCAGCCCACCTACTGCTCCCACTGCAGGGACTTCATCTGGTGGGCACCACAACACTCACACACCCTGAACAGAATTTTACATTTACATTTACATTGAGGGGATTTGGCTGATCCAAAGCGACTTATAACCATTCATTCACACATTCACACACTGGCGGCGGAGTTAACAATGCAAGGCGACAGCCAGCTCGTCAGGAGCAGTCAGGGTGAGGCGTTTTGCTCAGGGACACCTCGACACTCGGGCCTTGTATCGAACTAGAAACCTTCCGGTTACTAGTCAACCCGCTCTACCTCCTGACCTACTGCCACCCCACTGCGGACACGCCGCTTTAGGAAACATGCAGGACGTATTGCTACTCTGAAGTGGAAAGGACAACGGTGGAATGGAAAGGACCATACACTTATGTGACACACAAACACACACTCACACACTAGCACACACGCATGCACACAGACAAGCACACAATCTAACACACACATACACACTCTCCCTGAGTAAAATTTTCACAGGGATGTTAGAATGAAGTACAAAGAACAGCTCTGTGATCCTTAATAAAACCCTTCGATGTCCTGTACTCACTTTCATTTTGTCTTTCTCTTTTTTCACACTCGCCCACGCACACCTTTGGTCTCTCTCCAGGGGAGTCATCGGAAAGCAGGGCTACCAGTGTCAAGGTAAGGCCTCTTTCTGCTCTGCACCAGACCTTTTGTGTCTACACTGATGTCTGAACCAATGCATCCCCTACACTGAGTCATGATGTCACCTTTACCTGATCATTGCCCTGTGTGTGTGTGTGTGTGTGTGTGTGTGTGTGTGTGTGTGTGTGTGTGTGTGTGTGTGTGTGTGTGTGTGTGTGTGTGTGTGTGTGTGTGTGTGTGTGTGTGTGTGTTTGTGTGTGCATGCATGCGCGCACGTGTGTGTTCGTGTGTTCTCTCTTCTTCAGTGTGCACGTGCGTGGTCCATAAGCGCTGCCATGAGCTGATCATCACCAAGTGCGCTGGGATGAAGAAACAGGAGGTCACTGAGGAGGAGGTACGAGAGCACCACCTCCTCACCTCCACCTTTATGTTTACTATAGTCTTCGGCACCACCTCCTCCCCTCCACCTTTATTTTTACAAGAGTCTTCAGCAACGCCTCCTAACCTTCATCTTTATGTTTACTATAGTCTTCAGCAACGCCTCCTGACATCCAGCCTCTAGAGCAGTGCTTCTCCACCTTTATGTTTATTTTAGTCTCCCCAATGATCTCAACCCAGAATTAAGGGCACACGGGCTACTTTTCAAACTTTTGCAAACTTTAAACTTAAACCGTGACCTTATTTCAGAGATGGTTGCTGCAATGACACCATTCAGCCATGACTTTGGGGTGGGCCATTCCACGTACAATACAATAACGACAATACGAATACACACACATCCATTTTTGCAGGCGCTTTGGTATTTCAACACAGTGGGGGCCCAAGTTATTTTTTTCTCCCCTTGCTCCCCGGTGTCGCTGTAACCTACGATGTGCCAGGATGAGGAATATGTATTAAATCGCACAACATATTCACGGCACACCTAACCTTGCCTCAGGCCACATCGTCAAGGGGACAGTGTTCCAGGGGCGCCTAATGGGAAAGTTTGCGGTTTGGGTTTGGGACTAGTGCCTTTGTTATGTAACGACTGTTATTTAGGAAACACTGCCCGTTCTGTAGCAGCTTTTTTATGCTGAAATCCAAGAAATGAACACAGAATAAATAAATTTGCTGGGAAATATTTATCAACAAATCCCAGTCATGTATCATGCAATATTTGCTATGTAGCTATAATAACTGGGCATAGGTGGGGCAGCATTTAGCTAAAGTATGTAGATGTGCATCCAGTATTTTTGAGCAGCCTAGTCTGTTTGCTACGGTTGTCGTCAGATGACGTTCAAGGAGCAGATATGGTTACCATCAAGCATTTGGGTATCAATCATGAATTTGTTTGATTAATATACGTAAAGCAACAACATAGATTAACAAAAAAAATCACAAATTTATTTATTTTCAATATTGTTTCAGGGATTTAATCTCACTTTTTTTTTTCTCTACATTTTGACTACCACCATGATATAATAGTATACTTAAAATCAAGGGTATGTAAGTCTCGACAAGCATAACAACAACTTAAAAGTTGTTTATGCCCAGCAGTGTACCACCAGTATACAAATTGTATTATTCTCTCGCTCGTTGTTGGGGGGGGGTGGCCCATTGACCATGGGAGGGGCCCCCTGTGAAACAGCAAAGGGCCCGGGCCCAGGGGCGGCTGCCCCGCCCATAGCTCCGCCCCTGGTGGTTAAGTATATAGGATTAGCATTCAAGGTCAAATTGCATGTATGGAGTCATGGCAATCAGAATTTCCCTCTACGTAGGAACATGAATAAAGATAAGGTCATGGGTCATAAGATGATCGATTTAATTCAAACGATGTGTGTTGTTTCTGTTTGGTGTTGGAGTTGTGTGTCACCTCTTCTTCCTCCTCCTCCTCTGCCTCAGCCCGTCGGTTCCCAGAGGTTCAGTGTGAACATGCCCCACAAGTTCAGCATCCACAACTTCAAGGTGCTCACCTTCTGCGATCACTGTGGCTCTCTGCTCTGGGGTCTGCTGCGACAGGGCCTCCAGTGTAAAGGTAGGACCACACCTGTTTGTGGTGGAGTGTGTGTGGATGATGGCTGGATTATGAAGCCTCACCTGGCAAAAGGCAGACTGATTGGACTCTGGGGCTTGGTGAGGCTGCACACCTGTTGGGCCAGTGGGGAATTCACAGTGTGCACAGGTTAAACCAGCCATCACCACACAGATTCAGGGAAGAAGATCTCCTGCGTGGCAACATGGTGCACCAGCGTTATGTAGCATTCTCTGCAACCTAACAATAGACAGGATTCCCATCACCTTGTCTGGAGTAGCCCGGGAGGGGGGGGGGGATTACGATGAATATTACCAGTGACATGCTACAGAACTCCATTTAGATAGATGGATACATAAATTGTTTTACTTTCTTTTTAGAAGATATCAAACACTGTGTTTAGACGCATGCCAATTTACACATATAAACACAACTTTATTTGAGTCCTATATTTTGTTGCTGTGTTATCACGTCCACTTGTGTGCATGTTGGTGTGTATGTGTGTCTTTGCTTATGTCTGTGTTTGTTTTTGTGTCTGGATGTGTGTGTGTGTGTGTGTGTGTGTGTGTGTGTGTGTGTGTGTGTGTGTGTGTGTGTGTGTGTGTGTGTGTGTGTGTGTGTGTGTGTGTGTGTGCATGTGTGTGTGGTTGTGTTTGTGTTTCTATATGCGCGTTTGATTGTGTGTCTGTGTGTGTTTTTATCTGCGTATGTGTGTGTGTGTGTGTGTGTGTGTGTGTGTATGTGTGTGTGTGTATGAATGTGTGTGTGTTTGTGTGTGTGCGTCGGTTTGTGTGTGTCAGTATGTAAAGTGAACGTACACAGGCGCTGTGAGAGCAACGTTGCGCCCAACTGCGGCGTGGACGCCAGGGGCATCGCCAAAGTGCTCTCTGACCTTGGGGTGACCCCAGACAAGATCTCCAGTAGTGCCGCTCGACGGAAAAAGGTGAGGTCAAGAGGTCAAAGTTTGACTCAAGCACTGAGTTGCACCAGCGATGCCTAAGTCAAACGTAGCCTAGTTTGTACTACATTTCTAACTAAGGTGAAAGATTACTCCCAACGTAGACATGAGTTACAACTTGAACCGCACCTAGTCCTTACTAGGAGCAAAGTCTCACGTCAAATAGAGTTTGTCAGGTTGCCATGGCGCCTCATTTGGGGAGGTAGGATGGAGAAGGATGAGGAGAGGAGGATGTTCCTGGCTGCAATGCGTTGTCCGTGACAACGCATTTGCTTAAAATGTTCAAAGACACAAGCTTATTACACAGTCGGCGTCCACTACACACCAGAGTAGTTAAGATAAACCTGGCGTCTCTGTGGTACAATCAAACATTGACAAAGCTTTAGTTTAAAACTAGTTATAATGTATGGTTCAATATGGGCTTTGCACCCTAACTTAAGAGAAAGCGTACCTACTGCGGGGCATCAGGCTGCAGACTGGAAAACCGGTCAACAGGAACTTTTCAATGGAAACTAACTGATACATATTCTAATTATTCCTATTGATTTGAAAATTCATACAACACCACCTCCAATAATCCAAAACCCATAGACTAGCTAATAAGAAACAAAGGCTTTAATTATTTACATGTTTTTAATTAAACATCAATGATAGGCAAGCTAAAGGCAACTTTATTTATATAGCACTTTTCATACACAAGGCAGACTCAAAGTGCTTCACATATATACATTGTCATACAATAAAATAAAATAATAGATAAGTAAAAGAAAACATATGCAAAGAAATGAGTAAAATAGAAAGTGCAATGTATTTAAGATCAGATCAACAGTCTCTCTGGTATCCGCGTTGGGAGTCTAACCCGACCTAAAGGAACTTGGTACTTTCTCTGGGACTCGAACCCGGATTCTAGTAACCCTTATCCTTTCTCTCTGGTATCAGATCATGTATCTTTCTGGTAAAAATAGAAAATTAAATTGAAAGTTAAAAAGGCTTTTTAGTAAGTAAAATTGAAAGTGCAATGTATTTAAGATCAGATCAACAGTCTCTATGGAACCCAAGTAAAATAAAGACCCTTTTCAAAGAGGTGACATTTTAAGAAATACACAGATGTTGCTCATAAGACTCATTCGGGGTCTGCTACTTTAATGTACCACCACACAGTTAGCAGACTTAACCAGTGAAGGTAAGTCTACCTGGGCCCTGGTGCATTAAAGAAGCAGAGCCCTAATTTGTGTAATGAGCAACACCTGTGTTTTTTCATATAAGGAAAGATCTGTGAAAAAGGCTCCATTAGTCCATTACAGTCAGACTGATTGAATCTGACTTTCCCTCCCTCCCCCATATCCCCAGCCTGGTCACCAGACCAATCTGCCAGCTCATGTTTCATTGGCTCTGGCATATGTGTCTGTTCCCTCTCCCATTCTGCCAGATGTATAGCAGCCCGGGTCAGGCCAATCAAAGTCGTTCATCTAATATGGGGGCGGGTTTAATACGATGACTGTACAGAGGTGCACCCTATGGAGCACTGTTAAGAGCTGTGTTCGAAATCGTTCCCTATCACGGATATAGTGCACTATATAGGGTGCTCGCCATTTTGTAGTGGTGTTCGAATTCTCAGTGGTTAATTTCATGCACTATATAGTGGACTTAAAATACCCAAAATTTGAGTGTACATACGATCTTCCCTACATGTTACTCCCGTATACCACAATGCAATGCGGTCGTGTTTTTCCGGAGGAGAAGAAGCGGAATAACCGCGAAAAATAATACATTTAATGATGGAGTCTCCCGCTTTCGTTTAGAAATGTCAACAATTTATTTGGGATTTAACATAGAAAATGTAACATTCAAAATTAATTTAAAAAAAACTTGACCAAGGAAATGTAACATTCAACATCAATACAACCTCCAGCTTTCCTCGTGAGTGCCTGGTTTGTTTACATGATGTGGCCGCATCTTTCTGCGTCACACAAATATCCGGCACATTTTCTGACGCAAATTACGTTTAGAAATGTTCAGCGTAGTGTCCGAATTCTTGTTTGTTCGTTCCCTATATAGTGCACTATATCATGAACACTATATAGGGAATAGTGAGTGAGTGAATAGGGAACGATTTTGAACACAATTAAGGTGTTTTCACAAACAACCAAGATGGCTGCTGCAGATGTGTCACATGTTACATTGCTCTGATTGGTTATGGGTCTAGCCAATTGCACCTAACAGGTTGCTGGCAACTGGTACATGTGACATAGATTAAGCATATACAAAACAATATATACAACGATAATATTTGGTTTGAAAATATGAAGGAAATGTCAAAAGCCTGGTGCTTATGGTGTTGGCTGGCTCATCACGAAGATAAAATGTAGCTAATGTAAGAAGCCTAATGTAACTATAGTATTTCCTTGAATTTAAATAGCGCTTTTCAAGACACTAAAGGGCTTTTCACAGCGAGCAGTGTGTGTGTGTTTGGGGAGGAGGGATTCAACACCTCATCCGCTACCAGTGAACTTCCCCCCCTTGATACAGCTAGTTTGTGCAGACTGCTCACCACACACTGGCGAGGACACAGGGGTTAGCACCCCTGTTCTTTCAATGAATACCACGGGATCTTCGCTGACCAAAGGGTGTTTGGTCTGCGAAGGGGGGATATGACAGAGGCCAAAGGGATAAGCGCGCCCTTCCAGCCCTCCAGCTCAGCTGTGCTATTGATGGTTATTTGGATCATGTTGCACAGCTTCATCAAGGACAGGACTCCCAGCAGCCACTGCCCATCAGCCCACAGACAGTAGAGGACCGCTCCCGGTCCGCCCCCACGTCTCCATGTGACCCGGGTATGTAACACATGCACACACATACAAACACACTCACACGCATATGCACACATACACACAAAGGCATTAAAAAAGCAAGCAATAAATGATAAAGCATTTCATAAATAAATATAACATGATTATAAAGTCTGTTTTAAATTTGGTAGATGGTTTTAATGTATAGATTAAACATTTAAAATGTCCCTTTTGGTAACCAAACTAAATCTAATATTATAACATTGTTTATTAATAGCTGCTTCTTCTCCAAAGATTTGCAGTCTTCAAATAATTGAGAGCATTTGGTAACATGCAGATTGAGTTCACATGATTGATTTTCATTTGTCCGGTATTGTGTTGTCTACCCTGTCTCCACCCAGCAGACCTGAAGGAGTTGGAGAACATCCGGAAAGCCTTATCCCTTGACCACCGCGGCCCAGAACACAAGAAGCATCCAGTCGCTCTCACTTCCTCCGTTCCCACGGCAACGAGCGACCATGGGGGAGGAGGAGGCGGAGTTGGCTGCGGCGAGACTGGGGGCGAAGGCAAGGAGAACGGAGAGGTTAAAGGTCACGACGCCCCAGAGATCAAGAGGATGGCCCTTAAGGATTTTCGGTTTATCAAAGTCCTGGGAAAGGGTAGCTTTGGAAAGGTACACCTCCTTTAACTCCTGTACTGTACACCTCCTTTAACTCCTGTACCGTACACCTCCTTTAACTCCTGTAAGGTATACCTCCTTTAACTCCTGTACCGTACATCTCCTTTAACTCCTGTAAGGTACACCCCCTTTAACTCCTGTACTGTACACCTCCTTTAACTCCTGTAAGGTACACCTCCTTTAACTCCTGTAACATACACTTCCTTTAACTCCTGTAATGTACACCTCCTTTAACTCCTGTACCGTACACCTCCTTTAACCCCTGTACGTACACCTCCTTTAACTCCTGTACCGTACACCTCCTTTAACTCCTGTAAGGTACACCTCCTTTAACTCCTGTACTGTACACCTCCTTTAACTCCTGTAACGTACACCCTCTTTAACTCCTGTAAAGTACACCCTCTTTAACTTCTGTACCGTACACCTCCTTTAACTCCTGCAACCGCCTCTGGCTGAGGGCAAGATTCAATAGAAGAGCAGGATTTAGGATCTAAATAACCAAAGCAACGTCCCCTCCCTCTCTAAGCCCCCCTCCCTACGGTTCTCTGCCATACACTGGCAGGCGCAAACAACTAGAAACAGATAGTCCCACAAATCATAACCTCGCTGATGAACGGTTAGGACATTTAGAACCCATTACTCAGAAACAATAGCTCTTAAATCTTAGGTACAGCACTCTTGGGGCTCTCTCACTCTCCTGGCATCCCTCTGACCTCTTTACTCTGTATTGAATCATACGTCTATGTGAGGTTTAGACCAATCCAAATAAAGAAATGGCTGTGATATGTAAAGTAAGGAAACGTGGAGGTGTGTGCTTAAAGAAGCTTTGAAAGAAGCTTTGGCAGCTTTGAGCAGAGTGGAGGAAGTGGAAAATAACAGAGTCAAAGAGTGGTGTTAGACGTGTAAGGAGCCTCAATGAGAGGTTCAGGGAGGGAACATTGTTTTGTGTGTATATTATAATTTTTTGGGATTCTGAAGCATGTGTGCATGTGCCGAATGTGTGATCATAGCATTTTATATCTAGAACAGATAAATGCATAAAGACCCTTTGTGTAACTGTGCGAGTGTGTACTAGTCCTGATGTGCACTGGTCCTGATTTGTACTGGTCCGGATGCGTACTGGTCTTGATGTGTACTGGTCCTGATGTGTACTGGTCCTAGTGTGTATTGATACTGATTGACTGTGTGACTGTGTGTGTGTGTGTGTGTGTGTGTGTGTGTGTGTGTGTGTGTGTGTGTGTGTGTGTGTGTGTGTGTGTGTGTGTGCGTGTGTGAGCCTGTCTGTTTGCATACGTGTGTGTTTGTGTCTGTGCGTGTATGTGTGTGTGTGTGTGTGTGTGTGTGTGTGTGTGTGTGTGTGTCCAGGTGATGCTGGCGGAGCAGAAGGGGAGTGACGAGGTGTTCGCGGTGAAGGTGCTGAAAAAGGACGTGATCCTGCAGGACGACGATGTGGACTGCACCCTGACCGAGAAACGCATCCTGGCCCTGGCCCGCAAACACCCCTACCTCACCCAGCTGTACTGTTGCTTCCAGACCAGGGTAGGCCCACACACACACGCACGAATTCCAGACACACACAGGCCGACAGACAGACAGACAGACAGACAGACAGACAGACAGACAGACAGACAGACAGACAGACAGACAGACAGACAGACAGACAGACAGACAGACAGACAGACAGACAGACAGACAGACAGGCAGACAGAAAGACAGGCAGACAGAAAGACAGACAAACACACAGACAGACACACACATAAACAGACACACACACAAACATACACACGCATAAACACAAACACACTATTTCACACACACAAAGAGTTAATAGAAAGGATGATTCAATTCCGAATGAAAGAATAACACAACTGAAAAGGAAACCAAAACCAGCAGGACATTGCTGTGATGGAGCTGGCAACAGGTCTGGTTTCAAACGGGGCTTGATTACCAGCTGCCAGCTGCCCAAGCAAATAACACAACTAGTAACAAATTACCCACTCAACCTCTGCAGAGAAACAAACACAGATAGAGGAGGGAGAAACTGAAACCAACAGTACAAAACAAACATACATTGGACCGTAGGTTGAAACTTGAAAGACACACACACACACGCGCACACACACACACAGACACACACACACACACACACACACAAACACACACACACACTCACACACACACACACTTACAAACACACACTTGCACACACACGCACACACAAACACTCAAGCAATGCACCCCGACATACACACGCTTGAACCAACAAACAAACACACAAAGACACACACACACACACACACACACACACACACACACACACAGATGTATGAATATACATCAACAACTATACATACAGTAACATAACACCCAGCACCATGAACCAACATCTAGACCGTGGCTGTTTGTGTGCACACACAGTTGTAGTCACACACATAAAGTTACCATGTAATTTATCACTTTGTGATATTATAGTGGTTTACCACTAGGGGGCAATATCTGCTTATTACATTTTACATTATCAAATAGTTTCCAGCCTTGGTGATAACAGAAATGTAAATAGGCTTCCTACAGTTTTTTACGATTGCATAGACACTAAAATCAAAAGTATCACACATTTATCAAATGATTAGACCTTAGTTATGATTACACACCTTCGACCCGATAAGCACAATGTCAGCCTCACACTTTTTGCAAAACAATACATACAGTGATTTGCAACACACTAAACACACTTGCAAACATTAAACACATTTGTATATCAGGATGACATTTCCTTGCAATTCCAAAGCACTGACTGAGCCAATTGGTTAAGCACAGCCAATCAGGTACGCAAACACATGCTCGCTTAAATGTAGACACACCAATCAGGTTCAAGCACTATAAAAATGCAGCAGGTAAGTTCACCTGACTTTATTGAAACCAAAATGGAAAGAGTCAGAAGAATTGTGAGGGTGAGAGGGGAAATCCACAGAAGAGAAAAAGGAGGTAGAGGAAGAGGAAGAGGCGGAGGCGATGTAGATTTGGAGGAAGCCAGATGTAGATTTGGAGGAAGAGGAAGACCTGAATCAGGAGGAGAACGTGCTTGAAGAAGAAAAGGGACAACATTTCTCTCTCTCTCTCTCTCTGTCTCTCTCTCTCTCTCTCTCTCTCTCTCTCTCTCTCTCTCTCTCTCTCTCTCTCTCTCTCTCTCTCTCTCTCTCTCTCTCTCTCTCTCTCTCTGTCTCTGTCTCTGTCTCTGTCTCTCTCTTGATCTGGCTGACTTTTGGTGGGATATATGCGCACACAACACACATATTGTATGGACGCAATAACTTTGGAAATAGGTGTGCTGTGTGCTAACCCCAGCCATATAAATACCATACACAGTACAGGGATGCACACACATACACGCAGGCACACACACATACACACTCGTATGCAAACACACACACACACACATGCACACCGACACACAGACCTACACACCAACTTGCATGTACACACATACACAGGACCTGTGTGTATGTACGTGTGTCTGCGTCTGTGTGTCTGTGTGTGAGAAGGGGGCCGAGGGGATGGTCCTCCATTTTGAGTAAATTAGTTTGTTTTCTCAGAATGTTCTGGAAACATCAAACTCTGATGACAGCAGTCTCATTTGAATTATTTATCTCCAACACACAGGAAATGCTCACACACACACACACACACACACACACACACACACACACACACACACACACACACACACACACACACACACACACACACGTTGAGGCCGGGGGGAGTGAGGACCTGATTGTGATGTTTGGACATAACAAAGTGATTGTAGGCCTTCTTATACAACCACTTTGATTCTTATCAGGGTCCTGATGTGGATTCCATATGCTGAAACCATCATTTCTGAATGCCCTGCCCCTTTGAGGAATACACAGACACACACGTCAACACACAAACAAACACATGTACCCAAACTTTTCTGTCTCTCCCACATACTCACAGACAGACAGCCGTACACCATTCAGCTTCAGGTTGACCTCAGTTGATTCCATGGCCAACGTGATGAAGCCTGGATTGGTTCTCGGTCGCTGGAGACAATGAAGCCACAGGTGTTGATTCATGACTCCTTTCCTATTGATCGAGCAGTGGGTTGATCTTCTGAGGGTCTGTGGATGCGGTCGTGTCAGCTACTCAAACATACATCCCATTGGGTTTCCCATGCTGTCGCCTCACAGATAATGGAGAGAACATTAGCCCCATTCACCATCAACGTCCAGAGTGCTGATGTACATCTGTATGATCGGTATGACGGCAGAGATCTATTTCTCATTAAACACAAATTAAACGAACAGTCAATTAAATTCAAAAAAGCTTTATGGGCATGAGAAACAAACATAAAGGTCCCATGGCACACTACTTTATGGATGCTTTAATATAGATATTAGTGGGCCCCAAACACAGTATTTAAAGATGTTCCCAAAATTCAGCCGTGGTGCAGAATTACAGCCACTACGAGCCAGTCGCACATTGAGCTTTCACCAAACACGCCGTTTCTGTGTCTGTAGCTCTAATGCAAATGAGGAGGAGAGAGGCGGGTTGAGAAGAAGGGTGAGGGTGTTCCGAGATGTTCCATCTCGGAACATGTTTGGTTTCATTTCGCTTTTTTCGTATATTTTTATTAATTACGTAATAAATAATTAATAAAAATATAAGGGCGCCACCAGAGGGCGCCCCCAACACATTTGCCGCCCTCTGGTGGCGCCCTTATATTTTTATTAATTATTTATTACGTA
>NC_082396.1:17211556-17229056 GCF_031168955.1 Gadus macrocephalus | reverse complement strand
GTGTGTGTGTGTGTGTGTGTGTGTGTGTGTGTGTGTGTGTGGGGGTGTGGGTGTGTGTGTGTGTGTGTGTGTGGGTGTGGGTGTGTGTGTGTGTGTGTGTGGGGGGGGGGTGTGGGGGTGTGGATGTGGGTGTGTGGGTGTGTGTGTGTGTCATGCGAAAGAAGAACAAATGCGTACAAGTTTCATGTCGAACTTTGGTGACCTTGTACCCAATACATGGATGTGTATGGTTAACAGTTACAGCAAACTCACATTATGCTCATAAACACATACAACACACATGAACACATAAAACGTATCATGCATCCATTCATGCCCGTCTGCATGTGAGGTGGTGCTGGGACACAGTGGACGTACAGGACTATGTGAGGCTCAGCAGCCATGTGCAGACGGGGGACGGGGGACGGGGGGGGGTTCAAGGATAAACATTCTTACACTGGCTCCAGGGCCACACACACACACACACGCACACACACACACACACACACACACACACACACACACACACACACACACACACACACACACACAATACCCACTGTCCACCAATTAGAAGGACTTCCTGTTGCTGTCATTGTGTAAAGAAAACACTTCTTCTCAAAGTCAACAGCCACACAATATGGAGTAGTGATTTATAAAAATGATCTTTTTTGTGTTCAGACAATTCAGTCTATAATTTGAAATGGAAACTATTCCATTTATTCCCTCATCAATTTGATATTTGTCCATGATAAACTGCCCATACTATTGATTGCTTAAAAGAAAGTAAAGCATAATGTTTTGCTTGTGTGAAAGACACAAGGACCTGCAGTCCATAAGCAGGCTTCGTCCTGGGACAGCTGTTAGTGGTAACAGCTAACGAGCCCGTGGTAATGACTCGCAGTGTTCCGTAGAAAATAAGGCAACTTTGTTTTCGTTTTTGGTTTTGCTTTTTTTGTATTCATTTTTCGGACAAAAGTTCACGCTCCGTTTCCATCTTGGCCTCGTTTTCCATGGGATGAATTGAAATGAGGTCATGAAGTGTCAAACGCACCATTACCTCTCCTTCCAGATCTTCCTTCCAACGTTTTCTCTGTGTGGTTTTAATGCTGCAGTGCTGCAGAACACCTATTCTCCCTGAGTTTGTTTTTAGAAAGAAGCCAAGTAAAAGGTGATGTATATGTGTGTGTGTGTGTGTGTGTGTGTGTGTGTGTGTGTGTGTGTGTGTGTGTGTGTGTGTGTGTGTGTGTGTGTGTGTGTGTGTGTGTGTGTGTGTGTGTGTGTGAGTGTGTGTGTGTGTATCTGAGTGTGTTGGTGTGTGTGTGTGTGTGTGTGTGTGTGTGTGTGTGTGTGTGTGTGTGTGTGTGTGTGTGTGTGTGTGTGTGTGTGTGTGTGTGTGTGTGTGTGTGTGTGCATATTATGTATATAAGCTGCAAGATAGGTTGTCGTGACTACACACATAGACGTACAGCCTTATGCATGTATATGTCGGCCTATGTATGTGTGATCATGTCATACCAATGTCCAATTATGTAAATAGATATTTTAGCAAGACCAGCTTTAAGGCAGGATTGTGTCTGTTTGCGTGTGTGCCTGCGTGCTTGCATTCGTGTGGGTGTGTGTGTGGGGTTGTGTGCGTGTGTAGCAGTTCTTAGACGCAGCAGTATCTTCTGTGCATTTCTAATTGCAGCCCGGGACTGTTTGTTCACATTTGATTGGGTGGGACCGTCGGAGACCCGGGTCCATTTAAACAAACTATTTCAACATCCTGTTTAATTTCGCTCGGCGAAGGAGGAGAAAGAAATGAGAAAAAAAGTGCTTTGGTACACACTTATGTAAGGCCCACACATACGCACAATTTAAAAACCACACAGAATGTTATCGCATGCTATTCTAAATATAGACACATTTTTGATTTGCCCACGCGTGATTATCTAAATATATTCTGATTGCATCCGCAGTTCAGTTGTATTAAGTTTTTGTTTTTTTTAAAGGTTGCAGCAGTTCTAGTTAGTTCTGGTAAGTTCCAGTTAGTTCTAGTCAATTCTTCCTAGTTCTAGTTAGTGGTTACTGATGGGTGTTTATCTTCTTTAGGCTCTACCTCATTGTTAATAAAAAGGAGATTGCAGTAATAATGGAAAATATGGTCCTTCCTGGCAACAGGATGACTCGGTCATTTCAGGTCTGGGTTAACAGGAATCAGCATCCCGAATCACAATGTTCAAGAGTTCAATTGAAAGAGTCACAATTTCTTAACTGGGACATTCCCATGTTGTTTGGCCTGTGTTGTTTCTGCAAGCCAAAAATGCAATATTCCAACAAGCTTCCTTTCATGTGAGACAATAGAAATACGCAGACGGCTGAACTCCTACACAAAGACTTCAATGTCAATGGATTCCAGACTGAGTCCCTTCCCCCTAGTATTTATACTGCTCCGACCGCTATCACGGTGGGAACCTACGCAGCAGAGGACACAGGAACTAATAATCAGTATTTTTCATCAATGAGTCATTCAGCCTTAGGTTTAACTAAACTGATCGCTCTGGTCGGACAAATGTGCCGCAAATCTCAAAGTATGCTGGACCTTGTTACTAGGCAACCATTTGCTTCCTTTTTTTGTGATAAATTTTTTATTTTATGATTTATACAACAAACAGATAGACGTATAGAAAACAGTTAGGCATTTGCACAAATAAGACAACATACAACATTTGACGTAAACACAAATAAGACAACATACACCAATAAGACATAAACGCAAATAAGACAACATTTGACATTAAACAGTTACACATACACAAATGAGACAACACACAACATTCATCAACACGCACTCCCCCCCCCCCCCCCCACCACACACACACACACACACACACACACACACACACAGGTCTCGCCCCCCCACCTAGAGAAAATCAGTCATCTGAACAGCTCAGTAGAGTTGTTGAGTCTGAGTCAGAAATTTAGGATAACAGATGTGAAAGAAGTAGAAGAAGGAAAGTAAATCATGGCTACTCCCCCAACATACTAACGATAAAGGATGACCACAAGCTGAGGTTTTTAGCTTGCGCTCCATGCATGCTGGCCACAGATTTCCCTAGCTTAGCCAGATCTATAACTGTGTTCACCAAGTGTTGATAAGATAGATCAAGAGGTGCTTTCCATCTCTGTGCTAGCGTTGGTGCATCAAAGAAAGATCCAAACCAGTGAAATCGTTCAGCAATTACTTGGGGAGCAGGGGATGGTACGCTCAAGCACTATAGACATTCTGTTGGACACCATACTCCAAAAGTCTCTCACACACAAAGTCTCGCACACCAGTGCCCGGTAGGTTGAAATGGGATTTCTGGTCTTGAAAAGATCAGAGAGTATTATCTGATGTGATGTCCGAAAGTGTATTGATCCCCTTATCACTCCATTGAGGGAGGAAAAATCGAGTGACCACCCAAGCAAAGGGAAAAATTATTAAATAAAGGAAGGTGAGGATGGAATTTTAATTGAGTGCTGTAGTGTGATTCCGCTGTTCTCCATGTGGCGACCAAATGCGATATTAAAGAGCCAAATTTGGATTTGCAGGTTTTGATAGGGATGTTAGAGTAGCCTAAATTAAGTCCTGAAGCCTATGTGGTTTAACTCAATTTTCTAGTTTGCTTTCTTAAAGGTGCCATGACATGCTATTTTATGGATGCTTTAATATAGGAGCCACTAACACAGTTTTCAAAGACGTCCCCGAAATTCAGCCGTGGTGCAGAGTTACAGCCACTCCGAGCCAGTCGCACATTGAGCTTCCCCCAAATGCGCTGTTTTGGTGTCCGTAGCTATAATGCAAATGAGGAGGAGCGAGGCGGGTCAAGGAGGAGGGTGGGGGTGTGGCCCTGAGCAGCTTGCAGCCACGGTACCATGCGCTCTGTTTACAGTGGATGTATCGCAATGGCGAGGCGCACACAGCCTTTAGCCGTGTTCTGTAAATATTCTAGAACACACGGGAGTCCTGGAGCTCTATATCTAAATAATATTAGATACATAGATATCTATATCATATAATATATATTATCACGGCCAAAAGCTGTGTGAGCCGATATTATGAATCTCAAACCGTTCCTGGTTTTTCCAAGTCCACATCAATCTGAAGTAGACTGAACCGCGACATGGAGGAGAAAGGGTTTGTTGCCGGGCCCGGGCAGCACTTAGGCACCTCCGCCTCCTGCAGCGCCGAGGCGGTGGTCCCTCGGCAGCGGGAAGCGGGGCTCAAGCGGGAGACATTCGCGGCCAACAATCCCTTTCTCCTCCATGTCGTGGTTCATGTAGCCTACTTCAGGGAGTCAAAGCCAAAGTTCCTTTCCCCCAAATCATTCTCAACCATGGCTGAGATAACCCCCACCACCATGAGTCTCGTTGTATGAATACCAGAGACGAGTCCGGCGTGTAATGCGCCATAACACCGAAAGCAGAACGGTTATCCAAATAACAAGGAAGTGTACAACACTTGCGTTACAGTCCTGGAGCTCTATATCTAAATAATATCATATAATACATAGATATCTATATCATATAATACATATTATCACGGCCAAAAACTGTGTGCGCCTCCAGACGATATTATGAATCACAAACGACTTCGTCGACATCTCTGGTTCTTCCACTTTCACATCAATCTGAGGTAGACTGAACCGTGCGCTGCATGCTGCCGGCTGCCCGCTGCCGGGCAGTGGTGCTTCGCGGCGGTTGTGCCTCGCGGCAACCAACGCCATGTCGCAGTTCCTGTACTTCAGGGAGTCAAAGGCAAAGTTCCTTTCCCCAAATTCCTTCTCAACCATGGCTGAGATAACCCCCACTACAGTCTCATTGTGGAAATACAAGAGATGTCCCGACAAGAAACACTTGCGTTACAGTGTGTGTATTCACACACATATATACGTGCGTGTCGCTCGCACGGTCGTGTCTCATTGGCGGGCCAAATTCTCTGGGTGGGCCAGGCAGAGTAAGGGGAGGAGCTTAGATGCTATGTGACGACATATGAAACCACATTCCAAATCAGCGCGCTTTTTCAAAGGCGAGCAGAACGCCTTGTGCTCGTTTTACACCAAACGCAAGTTTTAGCCACTGGGGAACTATATTGCGTGGCGGAAGAATTATGTTATTTTTTCAATTAATGATCGCATTTTATATTGCTCCGTTTTTGTGAAATCTTGCTAGTTAGTCTAGAGTAACCATTTTACAAACCTTTAAATAGAAGCAATACCCTATTCCTTAAAATACTAAAATGCTCCACAACGTTCCTAATAGCTCCCCCTAGCTGTTTTTCTCCCTGTAAACCGCGGCCTCGCTTATCGCTTCAATGAATAATCACCAATGACCATCCCACCTCTTCAGTGCTCAAACAGATCATTTTAAATTGGCTTGTCGAAAAGCAGAAACTAACTTTTACTTTCATACTGATCCGTGATAACAAAAAGCAACCAAATATTTACGTGATGCTACAACCAGCAAAAATGTAGTGTTAATACTATACAAAAAAGAGGGACAATGATTCATCGAATTGTTTAATATCAACTTTAAATTGATGAAAGTGTGTGTGTGTGTGTGTGTGTGTGTGTGTGTGTGTGTGTGTGTGTGTGTGTGTGTGTGTGTGTGTGTGTGTGTGTGTGTGTGTGTGTGTGTGTGTGTGTGTGTCAGAGCTGTGGAGGCAGTAGTCGTGTGTTCCTGGTGAAAGCTGGGTGTGTGCGTGGTGGAAGTGCTGTACTCCAGAGTCTGACACAGAGACCTTCACTGACATCCCTCTGTACCTCGAACTGTCCGTCCACACCAGAAGCGAATTGAGCGACCAAATCGCCGGAAGTCATTCACTTTCTATGGGCAAGAGCGACCAAAGCGACCAAAGCGACCAACGCTACCAGCAGCCAAAGTTGAGCGACCAGAGCGTCAAAAAGAAGTTGAAAACTTTTTAACTTTATGCAAATGACTATTATTCGCTTCAGCGGCCAAACACTGACAGCCAATCGGAATGTAGACGCTCTTCGCTTGCGTGGATCCCAGGGAACATCGGCAGGCACTTTGGTTCCTACCTACCTTTATTCACTCACTGAACAAAATGTCGGCTGAAGTATTAATCGCGGCTGTAACTGGGCACCCGGTGTTGTACGAACCCACCCCTTTTCAGTTCAGAGATCGAAACGCCGTAGTGGTTTGGATATCAAGTGATGATAAGCGGGAGTATTTATAGGCTACATCTAGAACGTTCGTATTTAAGCGGGAATCATTTTAATTTGCTCTCCATGCCACCAATCTAACCAACCAATCGCGTGTAGCATGCTTTAAACAAAACCAAAAAAGTTTTTGAAATCGTCATATAAACAAACTAATCGACAAGACGAGGGATAAATGACAAGGGATATATCTAGTCTAGATAGATAGTGTTACGTATTTTAAGAATCTAAGCTACCTTCACATAGCTCCAATGATGCAGGACCAAACATATAAGCCGTAAATACCATACATAGCCACAAGGGGAGCAAGACCCTACTGAAGACTGTAATATATACTTTAGCCACAGAAGGCAGCATCACAGACCAGGCGAGAAATTACCGAAGATTATCTCACATCGGTTCCCCCCACTACTTCCGGACCGCGCTGATCAGATCATAACAGCCTACAGACCCACATTGACTTCAGAACTCTCCAGGCAGCGATAGGACATACGTGGGTTTATGTTTTGGATCAGCTGGGAGAATACTCTCGCACGTGCTAAGGCACATCTTCAATCTCTCTTTACTTCAGAGCATCAGTTTACCATACCGAAAATACTTTATACAAATAAAGTCTCTTTAAAGCTATTCCTTTGGATTCGACCCCTCTTTCCCTGAAGAACTTAGCAATAGAAAGCCTAGTCAAGTCTTTATTAATACCAAACGACACAAATCGTCGGGAATCCATTTAGGTGGTTCGGCCCACACAGGACAGTAGCCTACAAGACCACACAGAACAAGTCTGACTGGACATACACACAATACATCACATTAAAACTAGACACGCGTTGATAGATAGATAGACAGAAAAGCCTAGATAGATGTTGCATTATTTGCCTTGCGGAGCCAACCAGTCCTGTGCGCGTATGCAAATTAGCCATGTGCGCGAATATCTATTTGTTTTGAATGCGACGAATGAGTGCAGATCATGATTTGCAGATCCAGATCAGTGAAACATATTTTAACTACTACAGCACGCAGGGTTTTGTTCTCGGTTGTAATTAGCCTACATTTTAGGATTTTTTTTGTATTGGGGGGAATCACTGTCCTACTTGTTGTCGAAGCACTTTATCGAACAAGCAAAACCGTCTCGGCAATATGGCCAAGGTGTATGGGAGAGTTCACTATTTGATATGGCTGTCTGTAGGGCCTACTAAACGCATACGGCTCCTTTAAATCCGTCTGCATAATTGAATTGTACGTCATGACCAAAGCGAACAGAAAAATTCGCAGCGAAACTTTGTGAGCGACCAAAGCGTCTTTGACGCTTTGGTCCCTCCTGGTGTGGACGTACAGTAAAAGAGTCACATGGCTCCAGACAATGGCCCTTATGGACGCATCCTCCAGGTCCTATGCACAGAGCTTTTTATATCAGACACACCGCTCCCTTCCACTGGGAAAAACAAGAACCCTATAGGACTCTCTCTCTCTCTCTCTCTCTCTCTCTCTCTCTCTCTCTCTCTCTCTCTCTCTCTCTCTCTCTCTCTCTCTCTCTCTCTCTCTCTCTCTCTTCCTCTGGCACTCAATAACTTTCGATGCTAAAACTCATATCCTATATAAACAATGGCTACTGAAAATCTTGAAACAAGGCCAATTTGTGTGTGTGTGTGTGTGTGTGTCCACTGTTACTAGATGGTCAAAATGTGGGGTTCTCTAAATCTGGGACTGCTATGATAAATAAAAGAAGTCTCCAAGGCAGGCCATCACATGTCTTCATCTTCCTCTGTCTCTCTTCCTCTCTCCCTCTCCCCCGCCCTCCGTCGCTCTCTGTCTGTAGGACAGGTTGTTCTTTGTGATGGAGTACGTGAACGGAGGCGACCTGATGTTCCAGATCCAGAGGTCCAGGAAGTTCGACGAGGCCCGCTCCCGCTTCTACGCCGCCGAGGTCACGTCGGCCCTGATGTTCCTCCACCGCCACGGGGTCATCTACAGGTAACCCCCCCCCTCCCGCCGGGGGCCACACATTGGGCGTTTATTGTGTGAATGTTTGGATGGATATTGTAAAGCACTTTGAGTGGCCACTGGTTAGAAAAGCGCTATATACATACAGTCCAGTTACCATGTATTGGATTGAATGTTGTCATCCATTTTTATGGCAGACTTTCTAACAAATCACGAATCCTTTATCATCGTGTTTGTCAAATAATAATCAATAATATGAAGTCTCGACGCAGGAACCTAAGGACAGTGTCATCCTGGGGGCAGAATGGCATCACTTCCTCTTTCATGCAGCTTCCCAGCTATATTAGCCTGCTCTTGTCTGTCCGCAACAGTCATAATATCATTGTCAACCGACAGCAAACATGTGCCCTGCACTCTAGACCATCTGCCGGCCAAATCATAACACTATTGTGAAGAACCGTGATGTGTGTTGAGGGAACAATCTGTTTCCAACTCAGGAAATGGTTTATGTAACTTCTTCTATAGTGTCCTCATCTTGCGGTTTAATCACTGGCTGATTGCTGACTGTACATGTTTCACACAAACGCCTGTTGGTTGTGTATATGTTAGTTTGTACACACTAGTCTGGTAAGTGATGCTGTGGTCTTTGCTCAGCGATATTCATACTTGTATTACATTCTCTTATATACATTAACTTTACTATCGGGATTCTACTGCAACACACTTACACACACACATATGCTCATAGACCCATAGAAACAAGTAAAGAGGGTTCCAAGTCTAAGGGTAAGGCTTGAACAAGGTAAAAAGTGTGTAAGGCCTTTGTTTAGTGACCAGACTGACGGTCGGGTCAGACAAGTTCACTTCTCTCTTTTCCTTCTCTTTTTTTCACTGTGTTCTCCGAATTTTTTCGTTTCCTTCCTTCGTTTATGTGATTTATTTTATTATGTACACTTTTGAAACAATGATTGACTTTATTTTTACTTGAATTTAATCTGTTGCTGCTCCAGTTTAGACAAACTCTCTACCACCCCCGGTCGCCTGCTCTTTAATTCTTTATCTTGCCAACTCACTTTTCCTCACCCCTCTCTCTCTCTCTCTAATTCTTTATCTTGCCAACTCACTTTTCCTCACCCCTCTCTCTCTCTCTCTCTCTCTCTCTCTCTCTCTCTCTCTCTCTCTCTCTCTCTCTTCATCTCCCTCTTTCTTTAACCCCCTTTCTCCCCCTCTCTCTCCCTCCCCCCGTCTCTCCGCTTTGGGGACAGGAAGGCTGGTGAGACTGGTCTGTTGTCGTTGTTCCTGCATGTATCAAAAGCACCCCAGACTATGTGGTCTCAGAGCAGAAGCTAGCCCGCTGCGGCGGTGCCGGCCACATCACAGCACATTGTTGTCTCCACAGCCCCTATTAAGGAGGCCCTGCCCCTGTTGTTCAAGCATGGATCTATAATGTGGCACTATTGTGTAACACAGACTTCAGTGACGGAGAAAGAGGTGTACATCGAGGTGAAGGGAAGTTTCTGCATGAGTGTGTGTGTGCGTGTGTGTGTGTGTGTGTGTGTGTGTGTGTGTGTGTGTGTGTGTGTGTGTGTGTGTGTGTGTGTGTGTGTGTGTGTGTGTGTGTGTGTTTGTGCGCATGCACACACACAAACACATCCACATTATATTTCAATATGCCTATACAATTAACGTCACCACATTTTGACTATATAAAACAACTTAACTAATCTATTTTGATCACAATTCATCATATTGTTCATGATTTATGGTTTCCCGCGCTCCCGTTGTCTGGATTAGCAGCTGTCAACACCAGACGTAACACTTTGCATTTCTTGTCACACCCTGCCAATAGAAGTGATTATTCTCATTTGTCTTTGACTTCTGTTGGCTGCCAAAAACCACGAGCGACCGACTCTCACTCGCACGCAAGCACAGAGCGTAGCCTGCATACCTGTCATGGCTCGCAGACAGAGGAGAAACAAGTCGATAAGGAGACTGCTCCCTACACCTCCCCACACACACACAAACACACACTTTCTGCACATTATCTCCAACAAGCTATCTAATTATGGCTTCTATCTATATCACCTGTCATTTGTTTTTTACTCTCTCTGTCTCTCTCTCAGTCCTTTCCTCACTTCTTCTCTCCCCCTCACTCATGCTTTCTGATCCTGACCCCTTCTTGCCCTGTTACTCACCCCTACATTCTCTCTGTTCCTCACCCCTTCATGCTCCCTGTTCCTCACCCCTTCATGCTCTCTGTTCCTCAACCCTACATGCTCTCTGTTCCTCACCCCTTCATGTTCTATTCCTCACCCCTTCATGCTCTCTGTTCCTCACCCCTTCATACCCTGTTCCTCACCCCTTCATGCTCTCTGTTCCTCACCCCTTCATACCCTGTTCCTCACCCCTTCATGCTCTCTATTCCTCACCCTTCATGCTCTCTGTTTTTCACCCCTTAATGCTCTCTGTTCTTCACCCCTTCATGCTCTCTGTTCCTCACCCCTTCATGCTCTCTGTTCCTCACCCCTTCATGCTCTCTGTTCCTCACCCCTTCATGCTCTCTGTTCCTCAGCCCTTCATGATGTTTGTTCCTCACCCCTTCATGAGGTTGGTTGCTCACCCCTTCATGATGTTTGTTCCTCACCCCTTCATGATGTTTGTTCCTCACCCCTTCATGAGGTTGGTTGCTCACCCCTTCATGAGGTTGGTTCCTCACCCCTTCATGATGTTTGTTCCTCACCCCTTCATGAGGTTGGTTCCTCACCCCACTCCTTCATGTATTCACAATTTAACATCTTTCAAAGGAGAAAAGACCGGGACATTGGAGTAGGACTGCTTGTACTCTGCTGAAGAAGAACGAGTGCTAGAAAGTTCTGTGGACACCTCAAATATGCGTGTTATGATTCAGGTTTTTCCGGTTCCTGGAGAAGGAAAAAAGAATGCCATCGGTGTTCATGTGTATATGTACATACATTCAATCCGCTCACCAACAGGTCTTTATAAACACATACCCCATTAATAACATTATATACACAAAGAGAGGTGTGTAGAAAGTACTAACAATGCACTGTTATGACCTGCATGGAATCAACATCTACTTCTATTTGAATTGCTTGATGGGGTGGTTCGATGGTGTTCCATACCCTTCTTGCAATAGTGAAACACATGTCAAAGGGCTTTCACACATCACATGCAATTGTCCTGACGGCTACAGGTCTCGTACATATGCACTGCATGGAACGTGGTATCCTGCCCTCTATTCCTTTCATCGTCAGATGATTCTGACCATGTATAAATATATCAATTTTTTTGTGATTTATGGTATGTATGCATGTTCTGTTCTGCCACCTAACTTTTGGATCATGTTCAGGATGGATGGATGAATGACGGGAAAGTGTTTAAATGGATGGATGAATGAATGAATGGATGGATGGATGGATGGATGAATGGAAGGATTGATGAATGGATGAATGGATAGAAGGCCCATTAATGCAGGGAGCATATGACCTGCTCACAGAAATTATCATAGATAATTAGGACCATTGAAAATGCATTTGTGCCCATCCTCTGACTTCAAATTCATGTTGGTACTCAACAAGCAAAATGTGGCCTTTTTTCCACAACAGTCTCCTGTTTTTGTACCTTTACCGACCACATCCTGTTTCCCTTTCTTTACACATCCAAGACGCTCCACGACGCGGCATAAACACAGCAGCAGGAGATGAAATATAAATTAGATATGGCTGAAGCCTAGTGATGTGTAATAAAAGGGCTCCTTATTACAATCCAATGGTAATTGGGTTTTATTTCTTGGCCGCAGGTGTTCAATTCAAAAGCAATGTCATCTCAGCCTTGAGGGCGGAGGCAAACACTATTAAGTATTTCGCTACTTTCATTGTCCCCCCACCGAGAGAACAGGCCAGGGATAAACAAGTCAACAAGTATGCTGTCCTCTTCTTCGTTAGACTGGGTTTGGCGGGGCACAATGGCGTTGGCTTTGGCCGTGGCGTTAACCCCCGATCCTCAGGACAGTGTCAGTGGAGAGTGAGGACAGCTCCGCTAGCACTGGTCCAAGCGGGAGAGTGTTGCCATGCACCGCTGATAACACATCTCTGTACAAGACGCTGGCAAACTTTGGGGGTTGTTGGGTAAGATGCCAATACCATTGCAGGGAAACATTTCTGAATCATCAGCAAAGTCTGCTAGTTTTGTTGGCAGACTTTGGCAAACGCCTGACTATAAAGTAAAAGTTTATTTTCAGAAATAAATCACCTGATTTGACATTTGTTCTGGTTGCATTCCTGTATGGCTTCAACGAGAGATCGTCATGGTAACTCCACAGTAGGAATTTCGATAAGTTACACCTACCAGGTGCAGCACAGCATTATGGGATGGAACAGTGTCACCTCACAAGCAACATTTTAAAGGAGGATGGGATTGCCTGAAAAAGGGTTAAATTGCATTAGCCTTTGATTTAGGAGACATGTACATACACATACAAATACACTTACACACACACACACGCACACACCCAGACACACAGCCAATGTCAGGGTTGTTGAGCTCAGAGTCAAAGACGTGCGGAGAACATGTTGACATTTTTGTAGCAATCAACCATCAAGCAGGGAGCGGCTGTGTCCACGCTCACCTCTCTTCACTCATCACTCTTTACTCACCTTATCTCTCTCTCTCTTTCTCTCTCTCTCTTGCTCTCTTTCTCTCTCTCTATCTCTTGCTCTCTTTCTCTCTCTCTATCTCTTGCTCTCTTTCTCTCTCTCTCTCTCTCTCTCGCTCTCTCTTTCTCTTTCTCTCTCTCTCGTGAGCAGCTTTGTATTTTAAGCCTTTCATATCGCAAGACAATAAGCAAAATAAATGATACATCAGTAGCTATATACCATAGCAGTAAAAACAGAAACTAGAGAGTGGATAATCCGATGATGATTCGGATTATTGTTACATGAGAATGATCCCTTCATATCTATTTAGAGGGCTGGAACTCTACACAGAGCACGCCATGTTGCACCACCGTGTTTCTGCAGTAGTCAGGACAAACTGCCCTATCATTTTCAAAGAACATTGCCTAATCGCTATCCTTCTTCTGTGCTATGACCTGTAGTTTTTTCAGATTGAATGACATAATACAATGGGTAGATCTATCATGGAACCTCCTCCCTTGACACTGGCTACCCGACAATTACATCCCATTGGGAACACCAACTTGCACCCTACAGGCCAACAGGCCGCTGTAGTTTCTCCAATGTCGTTTGACAGGGAGGGGTTTGTGGGTTGTTCAGTGGGTTGCAGTCTGCGACCTCACCGCTAGATAGCACTGTCCTACACACTGCACCTTTAAATAAATGATCAAATATGAAAATAAGAAATCAATACATTTTTCAATCTCCTTGCTTTCTTAGAAGCCACCAAAAACTTGTGTGGTTGACTTGTGTAGCTGCAACTAGTCATACATATCTTTAGATATTAATCAAATCTGGCTGAACAGGTAGTTTCACTTTCTTTTATATCACATTTGTTTTGACCAATCATGTTGCTGGAGGCCGGGATCTATAAGCTTGTAGTTGGCTGTTAAAAGTGAACACCGCCAGCAGTAGTAAACTGCCAGCCATGTCTGTAAAGGTTTCAAAGCAACCCCGTAGACTGGCCAATGTGGAAATACACCTATTGGCAGCTTCATCCACTCACGCCATTGAGTTTCCTCTGGTAGAAAATCTCTAAACAAAACAGGAAACCAAACAAAAAAGTTTACAGTTTCCAGCCCAGGCTCTGTGCCATCTCCCCACAGAGGCTCTGCCACAACACAGTAGAAGTGTTTCGTCCGAGGTGAGGTTCAACCCAGCGATGATGATGTCGCATAACCTGCCTCATGTGGTAGGGGCCCAATGTGGACCTCCTCCCAATTACTGTGTGTCTCTCAGTACTCCAACCCGCCGGTGTTTCTCTCAGTTCTCCAACCGGTCTGTGTGTCTGTCAGTACTCCAAACAAACACCCGTCTGTCTGTCTTTCAGTACCCCAACCCATCTGTGTGTCTGTCAGTTCTACAACCCGTCCGTCTCTTCTTTACCTCCCAGAGACCTGAAGCTGGACAACATCCTGCTCGACGCAGAGGGCCACTGTAAGCTGGCCGACTTCGGCATGTGCAAGGAGGGTATCCTGGATGGGGTCACCACCGCCACCTTCTGCGGCACACCAGACTACATTGCACCCGAGGTCAGCCCCCAGCGGCCCGTCCCGCTACGTGTCTGTGTGTTTCTTTATGCCATGTTGAGTCAGTCTGAACAAAGACGTCTTTTACTGTTAGATCACACGTTGAGAGAGGAGCGTTGGTAACAATAAAACAACAATGACACTAAAGCAGCTTTTATAGCAGCGTTAATTTTCATTGCTTCTGAACAGACTTTACAGCATGTGCAAACACACTAAGGGCCCACACACACACACACACACACAAAGTGTATTTTTATAACCTCATGGCGTGAGTGACTAAATTGTTGTCTGTGTGTTTTACTCTCTGTACAGGTAGGAAGTAGGAACTTCAGTAGGAGGGTGTATCTATATACTATCCGCCCTGGTGTGTGTGTGTGTGTGTGTGTGTGTGTGTGTGTGTGTGTGTGTGTGTGTGTGTGTGTGTGTGTGTGTGTGTGTGTGTGTGTGTGTGTGTGTGTGTGTGTGTGTGTGTGTGTGTGTGTGTGTGTGTGTTTTTGTGCATGTGTTTGAGTGTATGTGTACCTGTGTTTGGTGTGAGCTTTTGTGTGTGCATGCGTGATGGTGTGTACATGTAATATGTTAGTGTGAGTGTGTCTTAATATAATATGTGTATTTATGTATGTAAATATAATGTGTGTGTCCATGTGTGTGCGTGTGTGTGTGTGTACTAATGTAACGTGTGTCCATGTGTGTGTGTGTGTGCACTAATGTAACGTGTGTGTGCGTGTGTGTGTGTGTGTATAATAATGTGTTGTGTGTCCATGTGTGTGTGTGTGTGTGGTTGTGTGTGTGTGTGTGTGGTTATGTGTTGTGTGTGTGTGTGTACTAATGTAACGTGTTTGTGTGTAGATCCTCCAGGAGCTGGACTACGGCCCCTCAGTGGACTGGTGGGCCCTGGGGGTCCTGATGTATGAGATGATGGCGGGCCAGCCCCCCTTTGAGGCGGACAATGAGGACGACCTGTTTGAGTCCATCCTCCACGACGACGTGCTGTACCCCGTGTGGCTGGGCAAGGAGGCCGTGTCCATCCTCAAGGCGGTACGTTGAACACACACCCGACAGACAGACAGACAGACAGACGCACCCCGAGGCTCTGGTCTGCAGAGAGGGGAGGGTGTGTGTGTGGGGGGGGGGGGGGGGGGGGGGGGGGGGCTGACTTTCAACTTTGGCTATTATAGTCTTTTACCAGCTCTCTCTCTCTCTCTCTCTCTCTCTCTCTCTCTCTCTCTCTCTCTCTCTCTCTCTCTCTCTCTCTCTCTCTCTCCCTCTCTCCCTCTCTCTCTCTTGCTCTTTCTCTCTCTCTCGCTCTCTCTCTCTCTCTCACTCTCTCTCTCTCTCACTCTCTCTCTCTCTCTCTCTCTCTTTCAAGATTCAAGGGGCCTTGTTTGCAAAAATAAAATTCTAATAATTGTCTAAAATACAATTCAATACAGATTGAAATATATATATAAAGTGAAAAGAACTCTCTCATTCACTCGTTATAAGACCCTGGGGGGAAACAATCTATTGTGTCCTATGTACATTGGCACACTGTGTTTAAGTGTGTGTGTGTGTGTGTGTGTGTGTGTGTGTGTGTGTGTGTGTGTGTGTGTGTGTGTGTGTGTGTGTGTGTGTGTGTGTGTGTGTGTGTGTGTGTGTGTGTGTGTGTGTGTGTGTGTGTACTCATGTGTCTTGTCCATCAATCCAATTGTTTATCTGCTCACTTAGTCAGTGGAGTTTAAATGCAAAGCCTTGTGGGAAAGTGAGTGTGTTTATCTTTGAGAGGATTTAGACTTGGACTCTTGACCGCAGCCCTGTTTCCTGATTGGCCACCCATGTCATCCGTTTTTAAGGACACATGCTGAGCAGTCACAACTCAGAATTTAAAGGGATTCCTCAATAGTGTTGCAGCTCTTAACATACCTGAGAACGAAATTGGGAGAACTTGGGCAAATCTTCTTGCAACACTCAACCCTTTATTTCCCCTGGCCCTCGTTGCAGTCATTTAATAAACAGCTTGCTGTTAGCGATGTATTGAAAACTGCACATGCTACGACTCAGTATTACAAACACCTTCTGTATTCATTGTGTATTGTCCGTTAATCCATGTGAAGTTGAAATGCATTAAGGAATACGTTTGTGTAATTCCTCAATCGTCTTCCCCTTATTTTTCTGTGGTCTCTCTGCATGTGTGTCCAGTTCATGACCAAGAGTCCCACCAAGCGGCTGGGCTGCGTGCTGGCTCACGGGCTGGAGGACGCCATCAAACTGCACCCCTTCTTCAAAGAGATAGACTGGACCCTGCTGGAGCAGAGAAAAGTCAGGCCCCCCTTTAAACCACGTATCGTAAGTCCTCACGAATCACAGACACACACACACACACACACACACACACCCACACCCACACACACACACACACACCCAAACACACACACACACACACACACACACACTAGGGCTGTAACGATACGCGTATCAAACCGAAAATCGCGATACTCAAAGCCACGAACCTGTCTCGCGGTGTGAGAAGGCAGAAGCGCGATATGCCCTTTCTAACTCTTCGGTCAAATTGTCCGATTGAAATTTGCTAATAATTTGTCTAAATAATAGTCTGCTGACAGCGCCCCCTCCTATCGATGCCGTAAATATGTGACGAGATGCCCTCTCTGTGATCACAGCTCTCCGTGGCTACGGAGGATTGCATTTCTCCACAGCCGTCGAAGTCCTCATATGCGATATGAACGACATTTATGCAGAGTGGGCCAAGCGCGAAAAAAATTGCCTGTGTGATCCTGTCTCTATTGTTTTGTGTGATTTGACTGGCAGTTTGTCTGCTTATAGGTCGGAATGAAGCGGCCACCGATTATTGACAGGATGGGTACTTTATTCTACCGGACTCGTTTGCTTCTTCACTAGACACACGCGCTACCGCTCGCTCTCCTCGCTCGTCCACTCACTCGCTGACGTCACTCACACACGCATCCGCACACTGCCATTCTCCCGCACACACATAGCTACTCGTAACACTATGCCTCGTTATTGCGACGTTCATGTTTTTCCTCATCTATTGAAAGTTAGGCTATTAAACATGTTGCATTCTATACGGCCTGATTATGTCATTATTTAAGCTACATATAGCCTAATAAGAAGCGCTAATAAGGATATTTGAATA
>NC_082396.1:17204918-17207418 GCF_031168955.1 Gadus macrocephalus | reverse complement strand
CACATCAGATAAGCACACAGAATGATCCTATACTTAGTTCAATTAAATTACATTCAATTCAATAACACTTTGACTCAACGCCTTATGATCTAAAAAGAACATCCAAATCAGTGGACAGTTTCATCTTGTTATGTGGATCATTTCAGCCATGGCACCAATTTGTCAAATAATTATGCTGGATGTTATACAATACTTTCTATAAACATCAACCTAACTTGTTTTATTAAAGTCAAGAAAAATGTTGATTACAATAAAAATATGAACTGAAGCAACCAGTTTGTCAACAAGAGGACATTTTTCCTTTGACCTTTTTGTTCTCTCTGTGCTCTACATGGGATGCCATCTGATGCAGACAAAAATAGAAAGGGAGGAATTGTGCTGGTACTACAGACTTGCCTTGTACTTGATAATTTTTTTCTAATATTCAGGGCACTTGCACAATCACTTAACACCACAATCGTCTAACAGTACTGCAGAGTAATCGTATCAGTGAAACTAGGCCAAAGGTGGTTCTTAAGTGTAGACCTTAGTGTCAGGGCTACAGGCTGCTCTGGCCACACTAACCCCTGTGGAAGGGAACAATCTCTGGCCCTGGCTCCCAACTCGAGTTCCAGGCTCCACTGGGGCCTTGAGGACATTGCTATCTTATCTCCGGGAAACACACTGGAGGACCCCAAACCCACCCACGCCCTCACACTCTTTGTTCAATGTGTACTAAACACACACACACACACGCAGACGCACACACACACACACACTGTAAACTGGTAAGCTGACTGTCTCGGTTTTCTCTCACGTGTCACCAGGCAGAGTGAGGTCTTGGCCGGTGTTCAAGAGCTTGGGTGTGTGAGCCAGGCCACCGACTATATCCAGGAGAAGGAGGATTGCATAACGTGGCACAACTATTGTTCATGGCAATAATACTACTTCAATTGTGGCTGTGTAGGCTTGAGAAATAATGAAACATTAGTGACTAATATTTGATTAATAAAAATAATGGATTTGCTTCACTTAAAATGTATTATTAGTTATAAAAGAGAGAAAGGTGAGATGTAATAATTAACATCACATACATATGATGACCTTAAAGGTCTGGGGGATTTGCACGGTATAAGCTTTAAATCGTTCTATCGTTATTCTATGTGATACAAATGAGCAAGTGTAGGGATTGTGTGATGTTTTCAGCAGTTTGGCGTCTCATGATGTTTTAATTCCTTGTTCATTCATTATATGATGTGCTTTTTAGGCAAGGCCAGAGAAAAGGCTATTATAACATACATATGCACATGCAAGCAAGCAAAATACAATTCACAAACAGGCTTTAGACGGAGATGGAGTAAGATGAAGAGAGTCGGACACATTGCATTTAGCATTAACACATAATCTCTCCCACTTTGTTCTCTCTCCCAGACAGCAGCATCGGTGACTGTGAGCCGGAGAAACAGATGGACAGCCTCTACCTGAAGTCTCTGGAGGGGTTTGTCACTGTGGTGACCTCCGATGGCGACATCGCCTTTCTGTCCGACAACATCAGCAAGTTTATGGGCCTCACACAGGTAGCACACTGACAAACACTCTTACAAAACGACTCTATTGCACATAGTCAACAAGATACTGCATTAAGTCAACAAGACACTACATTAGGTCGACAAGACACTGCACATGATCAACAAGACAGATTGTAAGAAAACACCTCCTCAATGCAATTTATGTATAGTGGCAGTATATATATATATATATAGTAATGATGGATAATTATGTAGACATAAATACACACACTGGTATGCAAACATTCAGACTGTGACGCACACACACACGGTCAATTGTTACTCATGCTGACTCGTGATTGTGTCATAGCCATAAATCCATAAACGTGTGTGTGTTTGTGTGTGTGTGTGTGTGTGTGTGTGTGTGTGTGTGTGTGTGTGTGTGTGTGTGTGTGTGTGTGTGTGTGCGTGTGCGTGTGCGTGTGTGTGTGTGTGTGTGTGTGCGTGCGTGCGTGCAGGTGGAGCTTACTGGTCACAGTATCTTTGATTTCACCCACCCTTGTGATCACGAGGAGATCAGGGACAACCTGAGCCTGAAGACGGCCGGTGAGTCCACACTGTCCCTCACGTTAACGCTGGGCCTGGCCATTTATTTGGTTATATTTGTGAAATACTGACAGCAATCAAAACATCACATGCTGTAAGGGGTGGGACGGTTTGACTGCGTAAAAAACGCAACAAAAAAACTCCAAAACGAACGCTCTAAAACATGGGTGCATTGAAGAATGCACGGGCTGTATCATAATCCCCCTCATCCACCACCTGCCCTCGCTCTCAACTCTATTTTACACTTCGAACTCCATAATATTTTTCTAAATTCAAACGTTCAAATTAGGTGTAGGGTGAAATCCATCTTTCCTTTTCCCCGTCCCATGTCCCCTGCTGTAAAGTAAACTCGCAAAACCTTTTTTCACCATTAACTTTATTTGAAGGTTTTTCTTCAGATGCCTTTT